>NC_041783.1:0-300000 GCF_900090045.1 Plasmodium malariae
TATATTATATATCTTCATATCTATTAATTCATATATATATATATATTTATATTAATTCCTTAATACTTATTGATTTCTTGTAAATATAATGTCAGTTTCAAAAATTATTTCTCGAAAATATTCCTTTTGTTATAATAGATTTGGTTTCATAACTTGTTCTTAAAGTTATAATGATAGAAACTCATATGTCTTCTTTATTTTAATATTTTGCTTAAAAATTAATTATTGTGCATTATACATGTATTCAATGAAATTGTTATTTACTTTTTGTTTTATGAACTAATATTTTTACAATTATCCTTATTATAGAACTAATAAATCATTTCTATAATACTAATACTACTATGATAGGTATTGAATCATGTTAACACAAATATATTTATGTTAACGTAATCTGTAAAATAACGAAAATTACAGACTTTATCCACGTGTCTTTTATTGTAGTTTATAATTTTACTAACATTTATATTTTCTAAGAGATTTATGTTCTTATAACATTTATCTTCATATTACAATTATATCAATTTTCATATTACAAATAAGTTTACATACATTTATCTAATATCATTTTTACAAAAAATGTGGTATAACCTTTTTTTTCAAGTTCCAAATGAATTAATACATTATATGCAAATTTGAATATGCAAATTACATCGGTATATATTTATTATAATACCTATGTGGTTCCTTATATTGTTGTGTATGTGTGGTAATTACTCTAAACCTATGCATGTACGAGTATGTCCAGCTTACTCATATACATTTTTATGTGTATGTATAAGTATTGTCTTATCGCACTATGAATACTAATACTCTTACTTTTTCCCTATATACATTTGCACTATACACATTTACATTGATTTTATATGTTTCCCTTCTAAATGCTCACAGCGAATGTTCTAATTAAAACTCTTCATAGGAATAATTGATAAAGGTAATAAACAGTACGTTTGCTATTTTGATATAATATAATATGGGATGAACACAAACGAATTTACGGTGAACGTAATTAACATAATGTACACTCTGTTTATGTGCCTTAAATATTTTTGCGCATATTTTTTTTTTTTATTAACAACCTTAAGAGAAATATCTTCATCAACGAACTTCATTCATTAGTGATATTCTCCCTTGTCATATAACAGAGTTCTATTATTCATCTTATTCTATCCTATACCCATAAACGTTTACATAGAAATTTATATAATGTGGACACATAATGTAGTTATTTGCTCAAATACATGCATAGAAAAATGCGAATATACAAAAGTTTGTATATATATATATATATATGTGTGTGCTCATGTGCACACATGTACTACATGCCAATGTAAATAGTCTAGCAAAAGGAAAGATATTGCATGAAAAAAAAAGGAAAATTATATATAAGTGCATATTATGTGCATAAATAATTCTATTCTGTGAACATACCCATAAATTCACTTAAATTTAACCTAAAACTGTTTTACTAATCTACTTTAAATTGCTATCCAAAGATAAATATATAATTCGATTCATTTTGTTCTAAATGATCTATGTGCTTATTAGTGTCTATATGAATATATTCTGTTGACGAAAATAATAACATATAAAAAGTTTTACAAATATAATTCTAACACTCAGTTATAATAAGAATTTCCTGAAACGATAATATAAGATGATATAAAGTATAGTATTCCTAATAAAACATATTGTATTTCATTTATTTGTTATGCTTTTTCATGAACACTTTGTGCAGGATTAAATGATTCCATAAACACCTTCAAAATTTTGATGAAATAATTCAAAGTGCTTTAATTTATATATAAATAAATAGATTTTTTGAAATTCAGTAAGATTCATATGTAGAATCACATGAATGGACACATACTCTTATCAATTGAATGCATACATGTACACATATGAATTCGTACTTACATGTAAAAGATAAAATAACATATATGATACATAAAATTTTTTCTAACAAAATAGATTTTATTTATTATAATTCCAAATCCAATAGGAGTACATAATTACAAATTTATTTTCGCAGTGTCTTTTTTGTGTACACGAACTAAACAAGAAAAACTAAAGTAAAAAAATGTAAACTGTTTCCCTTTCTATTGCTTTTATTTTTTTTTTCATATTTTTCTTGCATTAATCATTTATAGTTATATCCGTTTCCATTTCTGGAAGAATATCCTTTCCAATTAAAAATTCACCAATAAAAATAGAATAAAAAAAAAAAATGATTTTCAAAAGTACATTACATTTATATATTTTTTATCACGATTAATTATATATTATCTTATACTGTTTTCTTTTATGTTTCCTGTATTCATTTGTTCTGGATTTACTTTCACATGAACTCTCAGCTATACTTTTTCTTCTCTTTTCCCCTTTTATAGATTAACATTCTTTACGAAGATTAAATCCTCATAAAAAAAAATACAACTAAGGAAAAAACAGTCTAGGTCATTATCTGCATATTTCATCTAATACAATGAATACATTGTTAAAACATTACATATTCTATTTTCTGTTTCAATAAAAGTTTGTTTACTCAATCCTTTAACTTGTAATCTCCAAAGAATAGTACAACAAGAATACAAAGAATATTAACATTTACATTTATAATTGCTTATTTAACAAAAATTACTATAATAAGTTGTTCGATTCATAATTTAGTTACTTTTTCACAACGACATTATGCAAATTCTGTTACTCCTTATATTTAAAAATTCTTACATAATAAAATTCCATGAAACTTTATTAATATTTTACTTTTTAATTAAAAAATTTTAAGTATTAATTGCATAAAAAATGAAGGCTAAAAAGATGAGTTAAAATGGAAAACTAAAATAGTTAAATTGAAAAGATAAGTCAAAATATAACGTTAAAACCTTTAGACATATATGTACATATATAATCTACATTCCTTACATAAACATACATATACATATGTGAAAATAATATAAACTAATTAAAAAAAACAAATAAAATATGTTTACTTTTTTAATGAGAATATCTATTGATACATATTCATGAATATGAAACTAATGTTATAATATATGTAATAATATACTTTGAAATATAAGTAAAAATTTGGTTATTTTATTTTTGCTTATGTTTGTAAATATATAATATTATGATATAATAAAATTTACCATATTTATATTTTTCAATCCAAATTCTTTTGTATTTTTAAAAATTCAAATAAATAGAACTATTATTTTATTCAAAAAAAAAAAAAAAAACGAAATTTTGAATATGATATAGAGAAATACAAACAAGCGTATTACATATAGTCTTCAATGTACCAAAAATTGAATTAAATATAACGATGTACATAAAAAAGGTATGAAAAAAGAATATATACCTAGGAAATATTCAAATTTTGGAACTTAAATGAAATTATAAAGTTCATGAAAGCAATATAGTGAAAATATTTTTATTCTTATGACTTGCTACAAACACGTCTGAAATTTAATGTTATGCTTAAATAATGAAACAAATAAGTATAATAACATTGTGATGCATTAAATGTATTGCTTATACTACTGTAAATAATGTCATTAATAAATAAAGGAATTATAATTTGTTTATTTATTACATATTATTTAAATGGACAGATATGTGTAACACCTATAAATGTATATATATAATTCCTCTATTTAATAAAAAAAACAAAAAATTCATATATATTATAATATTCACAAATTATTAGTTAAATGAATATATAACACATTAATAACTATAAATACCTTATTTGTTCATTTATTTAAACATTTATTTATTTGTTTGTCTATATTATTTTCTGTAAATTATTTTCAACTATAAATAAAAATATAAAAATTTTAGTTATTTTTTTTTTGTTGTTGTTTATTAATAAATACGTTTTACAGTCCTTACTTAATACAATACTTAATTTTTAAATGATAAATTTTTTTAAAGGTTAATATAGATAAATTTGAAAAAACCATAGATTAGTATATAATTAATAGGTATTACTAGAGTGTGCCTCATCTAATAAAAGCCATAGCGCTAAAAATAATAAATAGCAGTAATTCTATTTTCATATGATATAAAAAAATTTTTTTTTATGTATCTATATCATTTAACACGAATGTAATCATAGCAAGCATAGTAAAAAATAGTATTAGATTACACAACTTATAATTAAGATGCATAATAGTATTTTAATTGTAGTGTTTTTAGAAATGAATATTCTATAAATTCTGTGGAAAGGTTTAATAATACAGTAAAAATGACTTCATATATGATATTTCTTTTATATAATTTTCATTTTGTATTCAATGAAAATAATTAGATATAAAAAATAAATAATAAATCAAATTATTCTTTGAATTATCCTTAATCAAAACTATGTATTTACTAGTGATTATATAATCTCCTTTAATATCTAGTTTTCATTTGAAATACTAAGATTATTATTTGATCACTGTTCTAATAATGAATGTAAAATATTTGGATCCCTCGTTAAAAATTCATATAAAATTTTTAAATATTGTATAGATACAAGAAAATTTAAAGTTTATATGTATTTTCAAAATTATGCGTTTCAACTAATAACAAATTTAGAATAGTTATATTATGATATATATGAAACAGCTTGACTTCATCCAGTTTCATTGCAATATTTGTTCCCAAATTTCAAATAAATAAGCATGCATATTATCCATTTTTAGATTATTGTTAATTAATTGAGTACTAGATAAAATGTAATTGATTTTACTCCAAATAATTATTTTTGTTTATATGTAAATATATACAAAAAAAAATATATTATTTCAATAGATTATTTTATATACATATATATATATAATATATGCATATAAGAATATATATTAATTAAATATTATTATATTTAATATTAACAAAAAACAAAAATATATTCATTTTATTAAAATTTTTGTTATCATGCTGTTCACTGTTCCCAGGCATAATTACATATATACGGTAGTTTCATATTCTCCAGGATTAATTATTCATTTAGAAGGTAAAATATATGCATGCATTATTTAGTTCATTAAAAAATACATTTTCTGATCCAAGCAGTTATTACAATTGAAAGATATTTTAATATTTCTTTGTAAATTCTATAGCATTCCATCAAAAATTAAAATGAGTAAACGAAATTTATATATTACCTTTATCACAATGTCGTTTTATGGGGAACACTATACATTACACCTATACAATTAAATATTTTAAAAAATATATAGCATCATTATAAATGCAAAATATTAAAATATGTCCAATACATAGAAACCATGTTACTTATTTATAGATTATCTATAAAAATAAGTTAATTTCATCACTTTTATTTTTTTAAAAATATTATCATTATTTTTTTGAAGAAATTACTAATGTATATATAAATCATAAATATTTTTATATACCTCTAAAATGATTTTAATATATTACATATTATATGTACTCTCATAAAAAAATATCAAAAATATATGAATAAATATATATGTATAATTGTATGATTTTAAAAGATATATATCCATTTTCATTACCCTTAATGATAATTCTTATATTTATAGATATATAACACATTTTTTAGAGGTATTTTATTATGAAAAAGCAAAGATAACAAGAAAATAATTCCACTATAGTTTGATAATATGTTATTATAAATAATTTATCAATTCAATCCTTTAGTAATATAAAAAGTAAAAAAAAATTACATATATTCTATTTTTATATAAATTTTCATTATAGCGTAAATATAAATAATTTTTCAAAATTGAATTAACGTCACAATAAAAAATAATAATAATAATCAGTTAAATGCCTTTATTTCTATATTTAACTAGAAATAGTAACATTCGTGATGTTATCTATTATAAATATACTCCATACAAAAAATATATTATTTAAATATATACTTATATTTTCCCCCTTTTAATATAAGAAAAAGCAGCTAAGCGTTTTTTTGAAAAGACTTTTACAATAAATATATTTTATAATTCATATAAAATGAAACATACGTTATAGAATAAATAAAAGGTTCTTAAGTAAAATTACATTTACATATATTATTCAAACAAAGCACATTTGCTCCTTTCAATCAAATACATATAAAGTTACATTCACTTTTAATTTAAAAGTAATAATACATTTTTATAATTGTGTAAGCAAATTATAATTTTATAATGGAACTTGTTAAAAAATAGAAAGTACCCTTTATAATAGTACAAATATAGAATAATACGGCTTAAATAAAATTATAAGTATTATTTTATTACATATAAAGTTTGATACATAAAAACACATTTTTCACGTAAATATATTTATATATGTAAATATATATTTTAAACTATGATATATGATAAACATAAACAATACTTTATATTCCATATTTAAAATAATTCTAAAACTCTCAAATTCATCAAAATAAACAGTGAGCATATTTTTTCTCAGTATTATATCAATATAACATAAGAGAAAAAGCATTTAAAAAATTTAAACGATTATATATATGTTTATTAAGTAGAGATCTAAAACTATTACAGAAAATATTTCATATTGAAGATTACATTTCCGAAACAAATATATTCCTCATTATATATTTTACCTTTTTCTGAACTTAATTTTTTGATATTTTTTAACTTTTTTATGGTAGTAAAAAATGTATAATATTGTGGTGAAACCTAGTATTAAGAAAGGTATTAAATAAATTACATATATTAGAAAAGGTTTAGTCATAAGCGTCCACGTTTTTCCACTACTTCCCATATTATTTGTGGCCATAAGAAATCTAAATTAAGATTTTCAAAAAAGAACGTAAATGCGCAGACCACCCTTTCCAAGTGATTCTATTCAACACACTACAACCAGCCTCCAAGTCCATATCCACAGAAAAATCTAATATTAGGTAGGTTGATAATAATATGAACAAGAATAAAGGTAAAATAATTCGTACTCTGTATTTTTTAAATACTGTTTTTCTGAAAATTTTATCACTTATAGTCTTGGTGTTCTGAAGAAAATCTATATAATCAAGTTCTTTGAATATTTTTTTTCCATATGGGAATATTTTTTTGTTTCAAACATACAAGATTTATTTTTCATATGTTGTTTATGGCCTCTTATACTCATTGATGAAATTTCATTAGACCATTTGTTTTTTTCTCTTAACTTCTTTTCGTAATTACGTATATCCTCTTTTAAACATAACAAATTTGAATCCTTATCGTGTTTATATTTTGCTAGTATCCTATATGTTCTTGCATCCATTTTCTTTCCATGAATGCATTTATCATCTACAGAATTCTTAAATATACTCTAAAAAAACCAAGTAAATATTTGTTATTTAAAGTATAAATTATTTTATGATAAAAAAACTTTTTAATAAAAATAAAACACTAAAAATGATAATAATCCAAATATCCTTAAATAATCTTATAATACCACACAATTCTTAAAATGGCATATCCCGGACAAAAGCACAAACTCAGCAATTTTAATAAATAAAAGTAACTTAATTTTTTGTTTCATGATATATTATTTTAATACTGCAATATATCCTGTAAAGAACAAAATAAACTACAATATAAATGTATTAATGATAAAGCATACTATAATTATTAATTTAATTTTTTTTTTTTTTTTACTTTTTATTTATTTGCATAGAATTAATAAAACGTATATACATATAATTCACTTTACAACGGAGACTAAGAAAAATAAATTTTATATATATTACAAAAGTTTTATTGTAATCTTTTGTTTGAAAAAAAAATTTCATATAAATATAATATTTTTCATTTTTTGAAAAATGTTAAAATATATGATTAAATATAGTATATTAGAAAAATAATCTTATTTATTAATTCTTTTTAAAAATAAAAAAAGAAAAAAAATTAAGTTTTCTTAATATTTATAAATATTTACGTTAGGTAGTATATATAATGTATACGTCACAGAATGTATATACTATAGAAAGTATAAAATATAGGTCATATTTTGTCCCATATATTAAGAAAATATTATATAATTTCAATGATGTTTTTCTATTAATAATATTAATTTTATAAATAATATATTTTGGAAAATTCGATAACTTCTAATAGGATATGTATTATTATAATAATATTAAAATAGTAGTAATTAATGTAGAAATCATATCTTTGTGCAATAATTTATCATATATTATTTATAACACTTACATTATATAATGCTTCATAATATATTTAATAATTCTCATTTATATAATATGACTGAATCTATAAAACAATTTCTAATTTTAGAATAATAAATAAATTATAATGTTTTATTTTTGCTTAATATCCTGTGGAAATCACAATTTTTATTAAAGTTTAATTTACGTCCATATTTGTACTTATAAAGTTTTTAAATTCTTCTGCTTAAACTTTTTTGTTAATTAATTATACTAGTTTATAAAAAATTCAATAAAAAGAAATAATAAAAAATTAAATAAGCATATGGAAATTCTTTCTTTAAATGTATTATTATTGGTATAAAATTGCAGCATTAACATATCTCTCAAATTTTTTATTAATAAAAATTCATATATTTTTTAGTTACGAATTTATTTCATCACAAATATTTATATGAATTTTGTAAAATTCATTTAAGTTAACCATTATGTAAACGTAATAATAGAATGATGAAAATATGTTTTCTCCTATTTATTGGAAACATATAACTTTGCGCGAAATATATAATGAACAATATGCAACTGCAGCTAAAAATAAAATTAGACTAATAAATAAAGATTATTTCCTTAAAAACAGGAACAACACTAATTATAAACCTAAATCTATACTTATGAATTATATATTAAAAGAATTCTTTTTCGTTTTTACTTTTACATAAAAACAGAAAATTATAAATAAGAAATAATTAGTAGTGTTGAACATAAACTATGTGTATTAATATACGTCTTCTAAATAATATTATAAACTAATATATTTATAAAATATAATAAAAAACAGCAAAAATATATAATTTATTTATATATTTTCAATATATTATATATTTAATTTATTCTTCTAAAAATGAATTAACACCACAATTAAGCACAATAATAATATAGCAGATACATTTAACTCCTCATATAACTGTAAAGATATGGAATCCAAAAGTTTGTATGTAATGACAAATAATTCATACTTAACAAAGATATCTTTCTATTTTAGATAACTTCAAATTTTTATTATGTAAACAAAACTAAATGTACATCATAAAACTTTTTTCATTAACTATGTCCTATAATATATTTCTTACAATACATATTTTATTTAATTAATAAAAATAGTTCCTTTGATAAAAATAATACATATATACAGGTCAAAGCAACAAAATATATGTATTTCCTTTCATTAAATAATAAATAAGACACATTTGTTTTTAACAGAAAACTAATAATATGTTTTCCAAATAGCAAAAAAAAATTATTTATCTAGTACTAGAATAAGACAATTAATAAAAAGTATCATTTCATATATTTCATATATAAATGAACACATTATTTTATTAATATTATACGAATTCTTGTGTGATATATATTAATTTTAACGTACGAAATGTTTTTCTAAAAAATTTTTTTTAATACATAAATATATATATTAGTCCATTATATAAAATTAAAATGAAGTACAATTTAAAATTCACATTTAAAAAAATCAAAATTATCAAAATTACAAAAAGTTAAAAACATATATTTTTTGTGATGCGTATAAAAAGGATCACACATATTATGATTTCTTTATAAAATATAAACTATTATGCCTATCCTTTCCAAGCTAATCACCAAATATTTTATAGTTATTATAAAAACAATAAAAAACATTTTAGAAAAAAATATATACCTATTATGCGCTTACTCAGATATCAACTTAATTTTTTCATATTTTTCATTATTTTTTAAAATCCTAGGAATCACTATTATAATTATTATAGATAATATAACAATAAGTAAGCCAAATAATACCGTAAAAACATAGGGTCCTGCTTTTGTAGCAGTATCATTGGAAAATAACAACTTGCGAACACTTTCCCTGCACTTCCAAACAGTTTAAATCCTTCTAATATGGCGTATGCTACTCCCACCACGAATAAAAGAAAAAACAGAGTAACCCCAAATCCATAACTTCTAAACTTTGTTTTTTGTAAAGCTATATCACAAATTCTTCGATTTCTTTCAACAATATTATCATAATCTTTTTTTGTGATCCATTTTTTTTCAAAATGGAAATGCTTTCCATCAAACATTCCATTATTATAATCTATAATTTCAGTATAGTAACTTGCATTATTTAGCGATCTTCTATTCGATTTTTTGTTTTTTCTATTATCGTTTTCTCCACTAAATGGTATATCTTCTTTTAAACCTAAAATATTTGAGCACATTTCCTGCTTATGTTTTGCTAATGATCGAGAATTTGTTGTATATATTTTTCTACCAACGTCGTAATTCTCACCAAAATATTTGTTAAAAGTAAGCTAATAAATTAAGTAAATAATTATTATTTAAAATAATAAATAGTGTATCACACTAAAAATACGTACTTTAAAAAAACAACAATAAATATATTAATAATATATCTATCCTTAAATAATATTATAATACCTCATAATCGTTAAAATAGCATATCCACGCCGAAAGGATAAACGAAGCAATTTTGACATATAAGATTATTTTAATATTTTGTTCCATTTTATAGATTTTTTATATTCTCATATACATAGTAAGCATAAAATTAAAATTAATATAATATATATTTAATGATAAAGGTACTATATTTATTTTTACAATTTTTTTTTATTATTTTTTCGTCACAACGTGATGAAATATAGATAATTGTAATAATTTTATAACGAAGATCAAGAAAAATGATTTTAAATATATATTATAGAATATTTATCTTAATTGTATTTTTAAAAAACTAATTTACGTTAAAATATAATAATCTGAATTCATTCATAAATATCCATGATACATATATCAATTATTTAATATAGTAGAAATATAAAATTTTTATATTTATTAGTCTTTATCATAAAAAGAAAGATATATATTTTACTTCATGATGTTCGTAAGTATTGAGTTTATCTAATATATAGGATATATAGAATATAAAACATTTAGAATATATATAATGTATCATTTTACATTTTAAAAAAATAATTGCAAAAATTAATGAAATTTTTTTTTTTTTTTTTTTTATATAATTTTAATCTTTTTGCTATTTATAAAATATAATGAATATTATAATAAATTGAAAATGTTAATATTGTTTACAATATATTTTGTTATATCATTCGTATGAGTTTCAATTTTTTATAAACTATAATATACATAATAAATTAAATTTATAAATATTCTGCCTAATCTATAAAACAATTTTCATTTTAGCATTATATTTTCATATTAAAATGATTATTTAATTTTAATGTATGTCTATATTTATAAAATAAATTGATTTAATTCGACGTTATGCATATATATATTTGTTTTTAATTTAATGTAAGTATTTGTAAGAAATAACAATATAAAAAGAAAAAAAACTTAAAAATATATTAAAATTTTTATTTGTATGTTGTTCGATTTTTTTTAGCGAATATCTGCATAAATTTATCTCAATTTTTATATCTTCAAGTATATTTACATATAAGAAAAAATGAAACACACAAGCTCTATCAACGTTTAAAAAGTAACATTTGAAATATATATAGCGTGATATTAATATACGAAATATTAATTTTAACATGTTGATTAAAATTGAATTTACAGAATAAATTTTTTAATAAAATTAGTATTTAATAATTTCAAAAAATCTGAAACGTTCTTTAGTAAAACAATTCAGTTTATTCTTATATAATTAAAAATTTTATAAAACATATATCTTAACATTTTAATTAAAATATATCAAAGCTCACATAATTAACAATAGCACAATAATATTTTTATTAGCATATATTTATAAGGTGAATATTACTTTACTGGAGAGTATTACTTATATAAAAAAATACTTAGCTATTATGATAAACACCTTCTTCTTTTACATGCATTTTTTAGCCTATTGTTTCTTCTACAAACATATTTGCACAGAAAAAATGCAGAGTAGCACAAATGTATAAATGAATATCTATATATAAAGACATTATGGAATATATGTATTTAACCTAAAATTTATTTACATTTTGTTTAATGGTTTATTCGATTTTATTATATATTTTTGATTCATTTTCATAAAGTACAAAATGTTTAAGGAATAACAAAATTAATAACTGTTCTTTTATATGTATCAATACTGTAAGAATTGTCTCAAGAATTTATTCTCTTGGTACTGTCCAAAAAAAAAGGGATAATAATTTTTTATTATAAAATTTCTTTTATATTAGGAATTAATTAATTCTCATAATATAATTTAATATATAACTAGTATACGCTTTATGTAATGATGCAAGGAATTTATTTCCTTCATTTAATTATAAAGGTACATGAATATTAAAATTGGTAATTTTCTATTAATAACTAATTCGTAAAAGTAAAAAAATATTAGTTCATATGAGTAATTTCATCTTTAACTATTCAAGTATTCTATAAATATATTAAAATTATATTTACATGAAATATGATTTGAAATATATACTTTTCATAACAATATTCTAAAAAGAATATTTATTAAATATACTTTTGTATAAAACGTACATATTAACAAGAAATAAAATACATATATTTATTTTTATTCAATAAAAAACTTCAAGGTGATTTTAAACTAAAACTAATATATAATTAAATTGTTAAATAAATTCTTCATATAATCACTTGCAACCATAAAAAAACCAATAAGAAGTATGGCTCTTAGAAGTGTAAATAGTTTCACTTCTTAGTTAAAGTTGTATTAATTGTAATTTAATACATTAAATTAAATAAAGACATGTAATTTGTAATAAGAATTTACATAAATTATATATACACATAATTCTTTCTTATATTCCCCATACTTTTATTATAAATATTGAGTAATATCTATTTAACATTCCTATGAAACACAATATATATATTATATAGTTATAACAAGTGTGAACAACAAATTAACTTATAAGAGTACAACATATTAATAAAACAAATATAGAAACATTTGAACTGTTGTAAATATTTAATATGTATTTTTTTACTTTTGTGTGTTACTATATATAAGTACATAAACTACTATGTATAAATAATTTTATATAAATAAAATGAAGAATTTAACTGAGAATATAATATCTTTAATCAAAAAGTAGATCCTTATTATTTATTCAAAAAATGCTTTTCTAAAGCTTTTATATTTATTATATTGATTTTTAAACTTCATTGAAAAAGTATCCTTCTTACATTTCAAAAATTTTACAAGAATATAAATAATCAATGAAATAGTTAAAAAAACTAACAAAAATAAAACGAAATAATCATAATATTTCATAAATTCGTATAAAACATACTTCATTACTTCGTCGCGCGCAAAAATATTTTTCATAATAAGAACATATAATAAATAACAGAAATCCATTAATAAAATATTTCAAGTAAAGCAAATATCAAATCTGCACTTTTATAATCTTAATATATTAAATCTTTTTTATGGGTAGAATCCGTGTATATCATAGAATTATATATAGGACTAAACAACCTATATAATATTTTTTCAAAGAAATAATCTATCTCTTCAAATGTTTTCCATATAATTGATCTTAATTATTTGATTAAACCTTTGGATGAAGTTCTTATGTTAATTTTATTCGTAGACACTCATTTTCCATCATATTATGATTCGTCTTTACCGTCCTCGTTTTTTGAAATATAAAATTCATTTTCAAATAATATGTCTTTTAATTCTACATTTTTTCTGTATGTCTCACCATACGACAACAAAATATCTTACGTTTTACATAATATTCTATGGGTACTGTTCATTTTATGGAAAGAATTATCAAAGCATACTATAAGTAAAATAAAATATTTTAAATTCTTATGATATGATATACTTATTTTCTCATTATATTACTACTATTATTATTGTACATATATACTTAATATGAAGCAGTAATGAATATTAACCAAATTTTCTTGGATGATATTATTATACCACTACTTAGTAATTATAACAGGAACAACTGTATAGAAGAAGTATAAGACTTTTCACTAAAATAAGAAAATTCACTTTCTATTAATGTTAGCACTATTTTTTCTTATATTATCTTTGTGTTTGTAAAGAATTCACTATATTTTCACAACGAACTATTACAATGATAGTATTATTTGCATTCTAATTTTTTTTTCTTTTAAAAGTATTAAGTATGATAAATAAAATACAAATATAAACTTTAGAAAAGAAAAGATCATTTTAAAAATGTTTTAGTAAATGTTTTCAATAATGATATTTGTAGAAAAATGAATATTTTTTACAAGTAGTTTTAATGTATTAAATATTGTTAATGTTTGGAATATATATATATATTTCCTTATATAACAATTAAAAATTTTTATTATTTATACCTTTTAGAAATAAAATTAAATTGATCTTTTGATATTTAACAATTTAATTTTATATTTAAAAAAAAATATATATATATATATACCTTGAATATTCATATAGAAATGTGTGTTAGTAATATAACTTTTAAATTTTTTCATATTTCCTTATCAGAAAAAATACATTTGAGTTCTTATAATTTTTAAACATTATTTAATAATTAAATGATTTAAGCTGTTATATGAAATTTAAAATTAATTATACGAAGCGAAAAAAAAAATAAGACAAAATTTTTTGTTCCACAAATTATAAGCTACATGTTAAATATACCTTGGCTATTTAGAAACCTCATGCGCTATTATATTAAATTATGCATTCTTTAATTGAAAAAAAGGTTTACAAATTGTATAGTTTAAAAAGGGAAATTCAAATGAGCTGTTAAATAAATTTATATCTATTAATTACTAACAGAACCTTATAATTATAAAATTTATATAAATACAATATATTTTTTATCGCTAAAAGTAAATTTTTTAAAATAAACAATTTAGTTGCTTTCCTTATTTTCCATTTCTTTTTTCCTAAGAATAAAAAAATTCATATCTGCTATAGAAACATTAATAATAAAAAAAAAATAAATAAAAATATAAAAGTAAAATTTGTAAAAAGAATCTTTAATAATTGTGATAAGTTAAAAGAATTTTGAGTAAAGTTACTTAAAATATAAAATAATATCGTTACGAAATTTGAAGAATAATATATAATAAAAATTAGGAAAATATATGATATATAATTTTTAATCTTGAAAATTCTATAAAGGAAAAAAAGATACATTTATTTTTTATTTATTTATAAATAAATACTAAAAAAAATTAAGTATTATATTAAAAAATTTATACAACTAATATAAAATAAATTAGTTTTTTATAAAATAAACCTATAAAAACAAAAATATTCATATTCCAATTCTTTTTTACCTTACTATTTGTTCCACTTATTTAATTACGATAATTACAGAAATAACGTATATTGAATATATATTTTTTATTATTCAATAATAAACTCATATTAATTTGACAAATCGAATTATTGTCCCAAAAAATAAATAATAAATTGAAATGAAAAACAAATTATATTTTTATTTACGTCATGTAATTCATATTACCCTATGGCACTGAAGTAAAATAAGACAATTATTTCTTTATTTCGTGCTTTCATATATTATTAGGATATATACATATATATATAATATGTATAATAAAAAGTATTTGGAAATTTAATCGATTTATAACCATAAAATATTCCTTTACATCACTTCGCGCTTAATTTGTCGTATAGAACAAATTCGTAATTATATATAGAAATATAATGTCGTATCTTAATAACTATTGTTATATATTATGAGGAATACATAATGAAACAAATTACGTAAACTCATAACTCTTCATTTAAAATTTTTTTTCTATATTTTCATGTAGCTAATTGAGATGGTTATTTTTAGAAGTATTTATTTTACTCTAATTAGTTTTTTTGAATTTGATATCTAATAAAATTATTCGCGTTATTTTAAAAAAATTATTCATATTCATCCAAATAAAAATATCATATATAAATAATTTACATTTGTTTTCTAAATATTTAACTTGTTCCTAATTAAATATACATACTATAAATAAATAGTATTATTAAATTGATATATAATATATTTATATTAAATAATAACTTTTAGACAGCTTAAAAAAGTACCATATAAAAAATGTAGGAACAAATACATACTAATTGTATAAAAATTTAAGAATATATATTAATCTTCTTATTGCATATCAAAATATTTAAGTATATCTTGGCTATATCCTAATGATCACACATTTTCTCTACATTTTTCCAAGATGTATTATTACTAATAATACAACCAAATTTGTTAAACTATGATGTAATTAACCTTTTTCTCAAATATATTATGCTTACAAATAGTTCTAATTACTCTATTTTGATAACTTATCATATATTAAAGTGTCTATGTAAAGATAAATAATTATTACATTACATATACTAGTGCATATTAAAACTTCATACACTGAATTTATGAAACAGTGAAACAAGATTAATAATTTCAAAAGTGGTGAGGAAAATAATATTTGTAAATTGCATATATATATTTAATTATAAATATTTTAATTAATTTTAGTTTTTTTGGATTTTCATCTCTTTAGCATAATATATATAATACACAATTTTTAAAATAAGTTTTCTATTTTTTCTAATAGATTTTGACATTTAACTTATTTTTTTTATTAATAAATTTATTTTCATTTACATTCCATAATGTATATCTTAACTGTTTGTATTTTGGTTTAAGTTATTCCTTATATGTTTTATTTTAATTAGTCCTTGTATTTTATTTAAACTATTATTTTCTCTAATTTTTTCTAACTTATATTTATCGTTTTCTCTTTTTTACTTCCTTATTCATCATCTGATGATGTCTTTTTTTTCAAAGTTACATTTTTTGCTTCAAATTCTATTATGAATTGTGCTAAAAATATGCCAGATTTGTAATGCAAAGAAGATATTCTTTTTTTCTCCTGTTTTATAGTTTTACCAACGGAGAATTAAAAATAGGACTTAATATTTTATTTTATTAATTCATAATCTGTTTTATTTCATAATAAAAAAATTTTGTTTACAAAAATTAAACAAACAACAACAAAAAAAAAAAACTAAATAAACGAAAAATAAAAACAAAAAATATATACACTGTATTTATATCATATTATTGTAAATGTAACTAGTTCATATAAAAGGGACAAATTAATAACTTTTTATAATGAGAATGAACTTCGTACTTTTTTCTAAGTCATTCTATTATAGTAATCATAAATATAGTACGAAATAAAATGTTCAGTATATAATTCATACTACTATTTAGTTAGAAGTCTTCATTTAGTCCTTTGTAATATTTTACTCATTTTTAATAATTTATCGAAAATATTTATTAAACTTTATGTACCCACTGAATATTAAATGATAAGTTAAACAAAACAAAAATGCAATAAATATATAGTAATATTTCCTTATATATTTACTGGCGTAACACCAACTTAACATATTTCTAACATAATCTATAAAAATTAGTTAATTAGAGCAGTAACCAGTTAAAATTCTTTATAAGTAGGCTATTTTTTTATAAAAAATAATTTTAATAATATAAATATTACCTTTATTTATATATAAAAACTAAAAAAAAAATATATTTAAAAATTTTTGTTTTTGTGTCGTATTTCCTAACTTTTTATTTTTTTTTTCCCTGAAACTAACTATGATTTATTGAAATACAAGAATATCTGTACTTCTGCTGATTATTGATATAACTACAGTATAACCTTATGATTCCGGTGCAAACAAAATGGTGAACGCATCCAAATAATATTACTAAACAAAAATTTCCGCTTATTTCTAATATAAAAATTACAGGGAATATTCAAATTTTTATAGAACATATAAATTAAAAATTAAATTTAATTTTCAATCAGACGTCAATAATTTCTATTGTTTATATTTTAAATATTATAAGACAAAAAGTAATATTTTCATTTTAGATGTAAAGTTTAGAAATCTACAATGTTATCATTCATTTGGTTTTTACTTTTTATTTTATTTTTTTTTTTTTTGTACTAATAAAAAATACATATATATGCATGAAACTGTGGATTTTATTTTTTCTTAACGTCATGTTAATTATTTTATAATTAATAAATGTATAAAACTAATAAAATAAAGTAAAATGCAAATTGAATAATTAAAATATTAAACATAAAACTTATCTTTTTCTTGTTATATTTACTCCTATTCGGGGATGAATGTACACTTGACAAATTTCTTCTTTAAAAATGAATAAATGTTTAATGGTTGTTAATAATAACAAATATTTCGTTTACATACTTTTTATTGTTTTATATATAAATGAATATAAATGTACACATATGAAGTAAAAGGGTAAACTTTCCTTTTATTTCTTTTTTTTTCCTCTTTTTACTTTTTTTTTTTTTTTTCTTTTTTTTATATTTGTTTTTTTCGTTTTTATTTGTTTTATATTCTATTTTTTTTTTTTTTATATATTTTTTTTCATTTACATGTTTTCAGTATCAAAATAAAAATAATAAAATAATAACACAAGCTGAATTTTTTTCTGTATTTATTTACATTTAATACTTATTAATTCCGAGTTTACAAATCGTATTTGAAAAAAAGATTTTTTATAAAATATGACTATAATTTTTTATTGTAAAAATAAACATAGATCCAAAAAAAAAAATGTTATAATATATAAATATAGAATTAAAATATTTCATATAAATACAGGCTATATTATCAATATAAATATTTTTTTTTTTTCTAATAATTTTTATCTTATAAAACGAAAAGTCATTCTCTTATAATCTTAGTTGAAACATATTTAAAAAATATTTCTCTTTATCAATTTTTTTTGCTATTGGTTTTCAAAGAGAAAAAATAAATGTAATATTTTTAATAACAAATCAAGTTATTAAATCATTAAAAAAAAAAAAAAAAGAAAATGAAATAAAAAAAATAAAATACACAAATAATACCAGTAAAAAACTAAAAAACTGTGAAAATTTTTATTTTTAAAGTGCACTATTTAATTTAATTTTTTTTTCCCATTATATTATAATCTGCATTTTTAAAACATTCATAAAACAATGTATAATAGTAGCTCAAATTTCATAGTTTTAATATATTTAGATATATTTTTTGAATTATTGGCTACATATATAAATATACATGGTCTGCAAAGAATCAAATAAGCTAATTGATAATGATTATAAAAAATAAATATTACATATATTAGTTATAACATAAAACTAAAACTATATATATGTTAAATAATTATATTTTTTTGAACTAAGTTTCTAATATTTACATTAGATCAAATTATATCTAAAACTCATTCTATATGTAAACTTATTTAATATATTATAATTTTGTTACTATTTTATTTATTCCCTCCACATTTTTTTTAATAATTTTTATTAAAAATAATTCTCAAAAACAGTATATTTGAATAATTAGTAGATAGATTCTAAAAAATTCTTATTATATATTTTCTAATAAATTTTATCACAAGAGCTCTAAAAATAATTTTAGAATGTATTCTAATGCATATTTTATTATTAGAATCTAATGCAATAATATATGCTTATTAAATCAATAGATTATCAATTTATGTTGTACCAATATATATTTATATATTTGAAGCAAAATATTTGTATTTTGATCAATTACATTTCTTTAAATTTTTCCATTAAATATTTATTAAATTCTTTTTTAGTTTTGTTTTAAAAATGTGAAATAATAATGTTTCTAAATATAACTATTACTGGAATAGATTTTTTTTAATTATAACTTTTTTTAAATATGTTTTTGTCTTGTAACCTAATGCGTACTACGATTATATTTATCTAAAAATAAAAAAATTCTGAAGACTTTTTATATTGTTATAATAGAAAATAATCAAGACAAATTCTAAATTAACTATTTATTTATTATTGTCGAAAATGCCATATATGTCTGATGCCTTAATTATTACATAAATTTTAACTTTAAAAAAATTTATTATGCAAGTGAAATACACAAATGTGCGCCTTTTTACTAAAGTTTTTATTTTTTCTTGTTTAATATGGACATTAAAATATTTTTATGAGGTATCATAGTAATTATACTTGAATTATTTTATTTTTATTTTTAATTTTATGTTCTTATATGATAAAAGAATTTTATTTATATAATATAAAAATACATTTTTAAATGTTTAATATGAATCTTCACTTCTAGAAAACTATCTGCGATAAATCATGGAACAAGGAATTGAACAGAAATAACGTATTAAATGTTAAATTTAGAAGATTATTAAGTAGTGAAACAGTAGAATCGGTGAGAGATAAATTTAAACTTTTAAAAAAAAAAATAATTAATTTAGAAGGAGAAAGCGCTGAAGTATTTAAAAAAAAAACATATGTATTACAGAATAATAAACATTTTCATGAAGATAAGAAATCACCATATAGTGATTCTTCTTCTTACGATGAATTTAATTATTTAATGAAAAACTCAGAATTTGATGAACTTGGAGAATTCGACTTTGAACCTAATTTAAAACAAAAATCACCCACATTAGAACATTTTGATAATATTCAGTACAATTACCAACCCAAATCTTTAAAAAAATTACACTCAAAATATGACTCAAATTTACACCATTTTAGACCAAATAATACATATAATTCTATGAATTCAGAAGGTGTACGTGAAGCTAATATAAATTACAATAAAAAACAATTAATAAATTCTATAATTTTATTCTTCCTAATTCATTTAATAATTCTGATATTCTGTGCCTTAATTGCATTAGTAGCTACATAACTTGTTTAATGATTACCGTAGCAATTATGTCTATTACTATTTTATATTGTAATCCACTATTTATTGTCATCCCTAGTAAAATTTTTTTTTAATATTATATTCTAATTCTTTGGATAACACAATTTATTTTACATTAATATACATAAAATTAGAGGCTAGATTAATCTAAGCGTAGTAAAAAATAAGAAAAAAGTATTCACTGTAAAAAGTTAATTTTATAAATGTGTTATATTAATTTGGAAATTCATGAAACGTTATACATTCATTTATAGATAAAACTATATTACAAATAGAATTATATAATATTTGAGTTATTTATTTATTCATATATTACCTTAAAGAAATGTCTTTGTATAATTTTATATGTCTTGTTATGGAAGAAATTATTTGTATTGGTATTTTTATTTTAAATTATTGAAGTTTCAAAATTTATAAAAAATTTTATTTTCTAGCGAATAATATATATATATTTAAATAAATTTGTATAATAAACTTTAACATTATAAATTTAAAAAATATGAAAAGGTAAAATAAAATTACATTAACTCATGCATTATTATTTGAAAATATGCATGGTTACTTTGACTTTTAATTATCAAGAATATATTTTTACTATATATATTCATGCGTAAATTTGATAAACCTAATACAATTATTAACGAACGGTTTTTATTTACTCTACAGATTGTAGAATTCTCTTTTCTTCTTCTTTTCTTTTATTATGTTATTTAGCTTACTGGATAAACAATATATTATCATATCTTACGTGTGTACCCTCAGAACCCCCTATTTACAAATTTTATTATTATACATTATAAGATGATATAAAATATTGTATTAAAAGTTCGTTAAGATAAATTAATATTTTTTAGCTTTTCATTTTACTTACTGAATGCGTCTTCTATTTTTGCACAGTTTTAAATAACTTAAAATTTTTATCTTTCATTTCGTTAACATTTTCTATTGATAAATATTCATTATAACATTAAATGAAGTAAATCACATGCTTATCGTTCCATTTATCAGTATATTGGTTGAAAAAATACACGTCAAAAACTATTATGAAATTTTATTATATATATTTTATCAAATATAGAATTTTAATTAATTTCATAATACAAGTATAATAATAGTTTTTTTTTACACATTCATAATGAAATCTATA
The DNA here is from genome assembly GCF_900090045.1 of Plasmodium malariae. Lineage (NCBI taxonomy): Eukaryota > Apicomplexa > Aconoidasida > Haemosporida > Plasmodiidae > Plasmodium > Plasmodium malariae. The sequence continues at coordinate 22,105 of NC_041783.1, forward strand.
TTGATACTCTGTTTATATGTACAATTTATATAATGATTTTAATGCAACTTTAAATTTAATACGTTTATATTATCTTCGTTTATTTCCATCTATTTCTCTCTATTTCCGTCTATTTTAATATTTTATAAAATTACTATTGTATCTAATAGTGTACGCACAATTATATTTATAGCATAAAATTTTATAATTCTTAAAATGTGTTACTTTGTAAATATTCTTATATAATTAATAATAATATGTTCCGAGTAAACAATATTTTTACATATAAAACATAGGCATAAATAACTATATTAGTTTATTTTATACACGTTTCCTAAATATCTATATATGCTTTTTATACTTCATCTAATACATTAATATATTTATTTATTCTCGTTATGATTATTGAGCTTTTACGTATTAAAAGTTAAAAAATAATTTTAACAAGAAAAATATTTAAATTAACCATATTTTTAAAATATACAAAATTATAAAAAAATATCTAAAAGGTGATATATTTATATTTCATTATACTATATATTCTACTATATTTCTCTTCATTAATTTTACAAGTAAATTTTAATGATATATTTATTTTTCAACTCGAAATACTTTTTTATTTTTTTTATTTATTAATATTGGAATAAATACATTTTTTTAAAAAGATAGAATATAATACTATTCTAAAATGAAAAAAGTTTCACATTATTATATAATATTTATGTATAATTTTAATGCACCACAGACTACAAAAAGCAAATGCATTTTGTGCATTAATTATATTCATTGATTTCTTAATAGAATAAAAAGAAAAAAATTTATCTCCTATGGTACTACATAAGAATTCATGTCTAATGATTATTATCATAAGTAACATTATATTACTTACTATATTATTAAGATTTATGAAATGTTTTAATGAACTCGATAAATCATTTATTCATTATTTTTTTCTCCTAATACACTTTAAAAAAAAAAGAAAAAAAGTTTACATTATATATAAACTTGCAGTTGCAGAATTTTCATTCTAAATGTAATCTGTATTTATTCTTAATAATTCTACAAAATAACTAAAAATATTCCTTAAATGCCACATCTTTATAATCTAAAGTTCATTTATACATAGATATGTTACTGAAAAAACTAATAGAAAGCTAACATTCAGCAAATAAATTGTTACCAAGTGTAAATATTTCTTAAAATGGACTTTTAAACTGTTCTAAGATACGTTAAAAAAACCTTTACAAAAATTTATAGTTTAAATGATATTTAAAAGACATATATCTTTTGCAAATACACATATTATTTTGTAAATTTCAACATATAAGTAAATATAAGAAATAAAGTAAAACTTATATAAAGAAAAACATATAATATATTTTCTATTATGATGTACATTGCGTCCTATTAAAAATGATTATATATAGAGACACTAAACATCTATGTTATTTCTTGTTAAAAACGTGCTATATAAAATATTGTTTCTGTTACGAAATGTAATTTTCATTTAAAAAATTTCTGTAATATAAAATACATATATATTATATACGTAAAATTAATATTTGTAATAACATGTTGTAATATATACGATTAACAAAAAAGTATATAAGAACAATTTATGTATTCTATTTAAATATTCATTATCATGATTATAAATTTTTCAATGAAGAATTTTCCATTTGTTAGCGTCACTTAGTGTAGCCCATAAACATATATATAAATGATTAAGAAAAATTTATACACATAATTGCAAAAAAATAATGTCGTCACTTCATATAACTCCAGTAAGTAAAGCACACGTCAAATAAAAATTGAATCGCTATTTCAATTTAAGTAAATTCAAATATTTTATATTAAATGTAACAATATTAATTATTTATATATATGCTGAATACAATATGGTATATTTCCTTTTTTTTCAATTAAATATTATATAGATGCACAATTATACATTTGTTTTATCTTTTTATAACTATCTAATTAATAAAATAAAAGATGATATTTTTGCAAATGAAGTACCATTTATGTCAACACATATTATTACTCATAATAATTTTATAAAAATATATATCATTAGCATCAAAATATTGACATAACTTAACCTTAATTATGAATAATTTAAAATAACTCTAAGACCATATTAACTATAATTTTATAATATATATATACAATTATACATAATAGAACAAACATAAAAATAATTATTTATGAAAATTTGTTCGACTAGGTTAAACATATGAATTTATTTTTGTTTCCATTATAGTAACTAAACATTTACATTTATATATTTTTTATTTAAACAATTACTATTATTACAAAATAATATGAAATTTCTTTGCAGTGTAAACGTTAATAATCTATTAATATTAATATGTTAGAACGCTCACTTGCTCTAAAAATAAAAAAGTAAAAATAGAAGTAGATTTTGTATTTATAACATTTTTTTATAATAAATATTAAATTAAATATTACATATTGAATTGACAGCATATTTTAAATAAGAAAATTATTAAGTCTATTCATCTGTTTTTTAGTTACAGCAATATATATTCCTCAAAATTAATAATTCTTTATGTAAATTCATTTTTAAAAGATATTATTATACTACATATTTATAATTTCATATAAAAACTATTCGAATTTTTAAAAATATAATAAAATGACTTTTGCATTATATAAATATTATGATCCAATTATAATAAATATTAATTAAATTTACTTTCTATAATAATATACAAAAAAAAAACAATCTTCTCGTTATATTATATTGATTAATAGATATTTTCTTATATGTCAAAATTAATAATACATTTTTTTATTTAGGTCACCAATAATACTTTAGAATTCAAAAAAGGTAAAATAAAAGTAGACAAAATTATTTCACTTGTTACAGTTAAATACATCTATTTTATACTAATTTAACAAAAGAATATCATGTATATACTTTTATAAGTATTTTGTGGAATATGCACATATTTTACATGCAAATAAACTCAAAATTTTACATAAAACCATGTGTCATAAAATCAAATTACATTTAAGCATTCAAATAAATACAAAATTGTGAAACAAACGAGGTTAGATAGTACATCGAGAAAAGGATTTTTATAATTTAAGATCATATTCTATTTACATGCAATACCTCTTTTTAAGTTTATCAAATGATTAGTCCGTCTCGAAAAATCTCTTTCAAGATGAACATTTTTTTTCTTTCCATAATATATTAACATTTCACCGTTCGCTTCCAAAAAACGCTTTTTTGAATCCAAATTATGAGAATTTTTTGATTTATTTTTTTCATAAATTTTTTTCCTTAAATGCTTTTTTGTTATATTCTCTCAAATGTCATAAAACTTACAATTAGTTATCTTTATATCCATAATAGTAAACTAAATAAAATATTAAATGGGAAATTTATATTTTAAGGTAATTTAACTTTCACTTAGAATTAAAAATTTTAAATAAATTTATAAGATATATTTTATCCTATACTTTTAGAGCTCTCTTTAATTAAATTCGAAGTAGAAAAATTAAGTGTAATAAAAGATGCCAGTGCGAACAGTAATTTTTTTTTCATCTTTAATAATATATAGTTTTATATTTTTTAAATTTCAAAAAAATATATTATATTATTAAAGTATATATTATAAAATAATATACTATAAAACAATAACGGGATAAATTTAAAATAGTTAATAAAAAATATTCAAATTGTTATTTATATAAAAATATAAAAATTAAAACTTTAAAATTAAAAAAATAAAGGTCAAAAAAATTAGAATTTATAATTTACTTTTTAAGACCTAAATTTATAAAAATATTAAATGATATCTTTACAAAAACTCCTATATAATTAGGTTTAATTATACATTTTATTATGTGTTTTTCACTTACAATACTATTAATATTTAGCTAACCCCTTTTTTTTTTAAGAACTGTTAATTTTAAAAAATAATTTTATGAGAGTAATGTAAAACTACACATATATACAAAACGCGAAGCTTTACAATATATAATGTCATTCCCTTTTTAGTATCTAAATATTTTAATGTAAGCTAAATACTTTTAGTAATACATTTAGAACTACTCGTCCTTATATTGCTGTTATTTATTATTTTTTTTTTAATATTATGTTTTCTGTATATGCACATTTTAAATATAATAACATAAAAATTGAATAAGGAAAAAATATTTATAACTAATAATTCTCATATAAAACCTAAACCCTTCTTAATCATAAACTTAAATGATTATAATTATTTATTAGAATTATAAAATGTTAAAAAAAAAAAATTTTTAATATTTAATATTTAAAATGGATTATATTTGTTCCCCTTTAAATTTTATGCATTTTTATTTAAATAATTTTATATTCTTTTAATTTTCTTAGCACAGAGTTCTCTGTTATTTTCTCTCTAATCTTATATTTTATTTAAAAAAACAAATTTTTTAAGATTACTATAATAAATTCATATAAACCTTCTTATTTCAACATGATTCGGTTTATCTAAAAGAATCATTATTTATGTTCTTTTAGTATTTTAATTTTTTTGATTAAATAATTTTGTTATTAAAAAGTATTAATAAAAATAATAAAATAATGTGCAATAAAATTTTAAATATTCTTTTTGTTTTTTGTGAATACTAACAAATTTAAAATAAAAAAGAACACATTAAAATCTGCCTCTATTCATTTCTATTATTATATTTTTTTATATAAAGCAAACATTATTTTATATGTTTAATTATCCTAAGAACACATGAGAAAAGTGTTTTTTATTTATGAATATATCATAAGAAATAGAATTTCTAGAATTTTTTTTTTTATTTTTTTAGAATGGTATCAAAAGTTAATTTAAAAATAAAAATATTAAGCCAGAAAGTGATAACTATTCACATTTTGGTATATATACTCTCTTATTCTTCAGTATACATAAAATAATATACATTTGTTCTAATAAATTATATGTAAAAAAAAGAATGGCGTACGAAAATGATAATACGTAAGAAGCTATATTTTTATATATGTGGTATTATATTTTATTTAGAAAATATAAACTGAATTTTATATTCTGTTAAAATAAGAATACGAATTTATATGTGGAAAATAGATAAATCTTTAAAATACATTCTTAAATCCTGGGGATTATTACTTAGTACAAATAATATATAGAGGGGTCTCTAAAATGTAATATATAAATATTAAAAATATTCCTGCCATGCATTTTTTGTTTTTCTCCTATTTTATTGTATAAATATATGTGGACACAGAAATTTTATTCATAGATATAATTTACTAATAAATACATTTTTCAATGATTCATTGAAAAAATATATAAAAAGACAAGTTTCCTTTTTCATTATTCTGCGTTTTTGTACATTTTAATTTGATTGTTCTATTTATCAATAAAAGCCTACAAAAAATTATCCCCCACAATAATTATATATATATATATATTACAATTTTTTTATGTATTGATTTAATATATTAAGATGAACTATTATTTTATATACTTTACAAAATATTGTTAACGTAAAATAAAATAAAATGATTCGAATGATATGTTCATCCTAATACTTGTAGTTGTTATCACATTGTCAATATTTTTTCACAGTGCAACAAAGAAGGCCCATTTAAAAAATATAATATTTCTACATGTTTCTTGAAATTTTATATTTATTATATTTAAATTTTAAAATAAAATTATAATATATATATTACTAGTATTACTATGTCATTTTACTATACACCATTTGTAATAGGTTTAGGATGTTGAAGTAGAAATAAAAAAAAAAAAAAAAAAATTTGGTTAACTATTAATAATAGATGCATATTACCATTTTGAAATAACTAAAATTTATGAAAATGCACGCTATAAATAGGTTCCCTAGAAAAGTAATGAAATCAAAAAAAAGTTGATACAAACACAAATATAGGAATAAATTCTAGAAAACTATCAAAAAAAGGGTTAACAATAGTACTATTGATATATACCCATATGTATTAGATCAATACAACAATGAAAAATGGGAACTGGATAAGGCATATTTCTTATTATTCAATATAATATTTATAAAAAAAGAAAGCAAAAACACTTAATAATTGGGGAGTAATTGATTCAGAATATATATGGAAAATTAAACATATGATAATAATATATTAAGTAGACAATATTATTTATGGAGCAAACTATTTAAAAAATTATACTCGAATACTAGATAAGAGGAAAAATAGGCATCTTTTCATAGATTTAAATTTAAAAGTATAAATGTTATAATACAATATATATATACGATAGAAGATAAAACAAAATTGCATACAGTAATTTTTACTGTAATAAATCATATAACAGGAATAGAGAAAAGTACTTTAAAACGTTGAACGGTGAAGTACACGTTCAAGGTACAACAATATATTTAAGAAGAATACTTTAAAGAATTAAATAAAAAATGTGATATATATACAATATTAATGAAGATACAGAATTATGGAAAAACAATTATGGAGCACTAAGTAGATATAAAATCCTTCTAAGAATACTATAAGCAATAAAGAATAAAACTTATAGAAAAATTATTACTATTGATATATATGATGGTTTTATAGTAATAAATATATGAATAATGAAGCACGCGTTAAAGAAGCTTTTTTAGTTCGACGATAAAAAATATTAAGAGAATAAATTATTCCGATAAAAATTCTTATACTTCATATAATATGGAGAAAATAAAAGAGTCATATTAAAATTAATGAAAACAAGAAATTTTAGGAATATAAAGTTGAAGAACCCACTGAATACATAAGCAGACTTTCGAATAGTTTTGATGTTGATGAAGAACTGATTTAATTTAAGGATAAGTATTTTCCTAATATAAAAAATTTTAAAAGAAAATACCATATAGGAAGAAGATAAAAGTATATCAAAGATATTACTAGAAGAAATTATGTAACAGTAAATAATAGATAGAAATAATGACTTAAGTTAACTAAATATTGTTCCTGATAAAAAAAATATATATATATGAAAACAAAATCTAAAAGAAAAATTATAAAGAATTATATACGGAACACAATGAATAGAAAAAAAAACGGGAATACACAAAATTTAGTATATACCAATAATAGAATCTTCATCTTCGGAATACAAAAAGGAATGAGAAGAAAACAATATAGAATGTATGAAGATACTCTAAGACAATTACCCAAAATAAATTACGATTTCTACTCCATATTAAACAATCCTTATATATGATTATATTAATATGTTTATGCAACAACAGTTCATGTGAAAAACAAAAAGTAAAATACATCGAACAAAAAAAAAAAAAAAAAATACAACTAATAATGAGAAAAAATGTAAAAATAAAAGCATCATATGAAAATTCATTAAAGAATGCGCAACATAATAAACAAGATAAATAAAATAATTCTTATATTTTTGAAACAAAAAAAATATTCCTACATGGAGAAAGAAATATTTAAAGAACTTGATTATATAGATTTTCTTAAGGAAAAAAGGACTGTTAGTAATAAGACTTACAAAAAAATAACACTTGAAAAATACGGATTAAGTATTATTTTACTATTATTATTGTTCTTCTTATTATTAATAATTCCCACAATACATTTAACATAGCATTTCGTATATAAGAAGATGTGGTTGCTGAATTATGAAGGATTAATACTCAATTAGCAAAGTAAAATAAATGAATATTTTCAACTCTATAAGAAAAGTTAAAAGATAGTTTGTCATGCTTATCGGGGTTTTTAGATGAACATCCCACTAAAGGAAAAATATCTGTTCTAAGACATTAAATTGGAACACTAATATTTTTCATAAATTTCATTATGTTAGTCATTGCTCTTATATTCAACGCTTTTTATTACCATAATAAAGTTAAAAAACATAAAAAAATCAAGTTCAGCAAAAGATAAAATACAGAGTAAGGAATATATATATATTCTTAAAGAATTTCCTAATATGTAGTAATAGATACAATATTTTTAATCTTATTAAACACAATCATAATATCTTTAATTTTGTATATGTCCCAATATATATATGGCATTTTTTACAGACAGCAGTGAAAAAATATATTCTTAGTTTCATTGTGAATTTGAAGGTTTTAATGTCCTTTAAATAGTAATATAAGGAATTAATTCAACTGGACTAAATACTAATAATATGTAAGCGCATATTTTTAAGCATAGTTTCATTTAAAAATATATATATATATATATGCGCTAAATTAGTATATGACATCACACAACATATATAATTACTGAAGTAAAATATTTATATTCTACTAAAAAATTGTTTCTTTTTTTTTTTTGTCTTATTACTGTCTAAAATGATAATTAGTTTAGTCTATTAAGAAAATATATTATTAGTTTTGAATCAAAAATAAACGTACTTTATTTTGTATTCAATGAAAAGACGTGAATATACTTTGTTATATTGATATTTAAATTTTTTAGTTATATATGAAATTTAATATTCTATAAGGTGTACTCTATGTGGAACAAGTTACAAAGTGTATTAATTTAAATACCTTTTTCACGGATATTCCTTTTTTTTATATGATATAAGTATATATAAATGTATAATAAAAAATTATACTCAATAAATACTAATTATTTATAATTCTTATATAAATAATGAATTATATATCATTACAGACATTTAAGATCTCAAATAAATTACTACTTAATTATTCACATTAATTGTGGTGTAAATTAAATTTTGAATAAACGAATTAAATATATATAATAACGTAAGTATATAAATACAAGAAATATAAACATTTCATTCTTTCAAAGATTAAATTAACAAATAAAATACGGTTATATATTAAAAAATAATTTGTTTAAATTGTTTTCTGTTTTTGTTTTAGTTTTTTTCATAATGATATATTGCTGAAATGGTATTATGTAACTATAAATATAAAAATGTTCATATAAAATATTAATAAAAAAGTATTTTTTTCTGAAATAATACAATGATAAACAGATAAATATTTCTTTATATATTCTAATTTTAGTTTGTCCATAAATATATTGTGTAATATGTTAGCACTTTAAAGATGTACAAAAATATAAGTTATTTATATTAAGCATTATTAATTATCTCTATTCTAATAATAATTTAAAAAAAAATAAAATACGTGAAAAAAAGAATTATCTTTTTGTAGATAATATATAAATACTTATCATTTTATTTCTTTTGGATAAGTATATTTTATTTTTAAAAAGTAAATATTTTTTTAAATGCTTAATTAAATAAATATAATTTGTATGTTTTTGTCTACAGCATTTTATTGGGTAGTTTTCAAATATTAAATATTATTTTTCATAGACTCAAATGAAAATTATAATTTGAATATAAGTTCTAGTTATTACATTTACATACTCTTTAAGTATAATCATTAAATAAGTGAAATAACGTATCCATATTTTTTCCTTTGCAACTTTCCACATATGATATACAGAAAATGAGGCAGGTACATATGATCATATCAGCATAGAAAAATTAAAAATATTTCTAATTAGAATATTAATAGTACATTTAAAATTATGTTTACAATTTATATATCTTCTAAATATATATTATTATTTAAAAAAAATAAATTAGTTGAATATGAATGTTTTTCATATAGAAATAGCATTATAAATTAATCTTAATTTAGAATTAAAATTTTTGAAAATCATGGCAGAAAAATAAAAAGATAGATTTTATGAATCTTTAGATTATATATGATTTTTATAGATTAAATAACATGCTAAAATTTTGATTTTTCAAAATTATATTATACCCTATAAAAAAATACACATGTTTACCCAATAAGTAATGTAATTCCTATATATAACAGAACAAAATGCACAAAAAAAAAATTTCTTCCTGTATTATTATATTTCAATAAATAATATATTTTAGGAATATTAATTTATTGAAATATATCTTTATACAATGAGAATTATTTAAAGGATAACCTTTTTAAAATTAGCAATTATATTTTTAATATGAAGAGCATTATATAATATATATATTCTCTACATTCTGCATGCTATGTAAACTAAATATTTTTGTATAATAATAAATCGTATATTTTTTTTTTTGTTTATTCTCAATAAGATTAATACGAAATCTATTTAATCAGTTATTTAGAGAAAATAATTACATAATATTTTTTCAATATTTATAAATAAATATATATTATTTTATTTTAATAAATGTTAGTTTTTTTTTTTTTTTTTTCATATCATTAACGTTAAAAATTTTTTAAATATTTTTAAAGATTTATTTCTTGTATATACAGTAAAATACATTATAATTATATATATTTTATTAAGTATTTATAAATCAATAAAAAAAACGTATTTTTAAATAATTATAACATCCCTTAAAATTGGCAACAATATATATTATTATTAATATTTCCCTTAATATATATATATATACGAATGACCTATATAATGGAACAAAAAATTAATTCTTTCTTATTTTATAAAATTTCTGTGTTTATGATTTTAAGTTGGATTTATCATATTTATTGTGATACAGTATGATAATATTATATGTGGATTTCTGTAAATTTTACATTTTCCGTGTTTTATATTTTTTAATAATGTTTATTACTGTTAGATTATTTATGGTACCAAATAACATATATTAACATAATTTTTTTAGAGAACTGTTAACAAATTTTTGGATGAGAATTGGACACCATGTAGAAGGTTAGATACAAGAAATTATCGTTTACTAGCTAAATATAAACAGAATAAGGATTCAAATAATTTAGGTTTGAAAGGGGATAAACCATTTAGTGGAGAAGAGAACAAAGAAACAAACAAACTATATAATAGAAGTCCATTAAATAAGGCACAATACTATACAGAAGTTATAGACTATGATAATGCAATGTTTGACGGTAAACACTTCCATTTTGAAAGAAAATTGATTAAAAAAAAAGACTATGATGATTTACTTGAAAAAAAAAGGAGAACTTGTGATATAGCTTTAAAAAAAATAAAATTCAGAAAATATAGATATGGAGCTTTTATGTTTTTCCTTTTTTTCTTGTTCGCAATTGGACTGCCAATATTGCAACAATTTAAATACTTGAAAATTGCAGGGGATTGGATTAAATCTAATTTATCCTTAGATCCATTATGGACTGCAGTAGAAAGTGTCCTAAGTGGAGCTAAAAATCATTTTTTTCTAATATCATTTTTAATATTAATGTTTATATTGTCCGTCTTACTTCTAATAGCGTTATATAAGATCTTAATAAATAATGAAAAATATAATAAAATTAAGTTAATGTCCGAATTTAATGAATAATTAGAAATAAATATTTTTATGTAAGGAAATTGTCAACATTAACTAATATATATAATATTATTACGGAATACATTCTTATAAAACATATATATAACTGTTATTATTTTACAAATACATGTATGTATAATTTTTCTTTTTAATATAGAAGAAAAAAAAAAGTTAAATTAATTATTTTTTCGTTAATAAGAATATTATAATATTTTTAAAATTTTATTTTATATTATTTTTTCACTTTAATTGCATATTATGGTTTAATATATATAATATTTCTATTTCATTGTAATCTTATAAAAAATATAGTTTTGTTCACTGAAATTAATATATAAAAGAACAATAAAAATCATTGTATGCGAATAATGCATTATCTATATTCGAACTAAAAATGCTACTTCACGTTTTTATATTTTTGTAGAATGCAAGGATTTTCTTGGTTCATCTTATGGTAAAAATTCATAATTATCTTTAAAATGATAATAAATGTGACATTTTTAGATTTTAATTAAACAAAGTAAACGTATATTATTTCTTTAACATATAAAAACAAATTTTATTTACCTTAAAAAATAACTGTTAATATTTATTTTATAAAATAATAATTATGAGAAATATATTATAATCTATATATTTTGTAACATACATTATAATATATTCTTATTTCTTTCTTTTGAAAATCAGATATAATATTTTATAAATATATTAAAAAATAATGTCTCTATAAAATGTGTATTATTTATAATTTTTTGATAAATTAAGACTACAAAGTCATTAGAACTAAATTAATAATTGAAGCCATTAAATGTTTTATTAATATTCATAATTACGCGGCTAATTTCATAGTGAATATTTAAAAATGTACTATATATATATTATTTTTTTTTTTTAGTTCATTAAAAGTATAAAATAATGAATTAAATATTATCACATATATGTAGAAATAATATATTTAAAATTCTTCCTTTTTTATCTTAGTTTTTTCAAAATAGTTCAGTTCTAAGAAGGTGTTATATATATATAAATATAAAAATTTTCTTTTAAGGTAGTAAAATTACATATAACTTTTCATAAAATTATATAAATATATATATGCATATATTTATATATATGTTATAATTTTTCCTAAGGTTTATATATATATTATACAGAGTGTTAATACCGCTTTGAAGATGTATAAATATATGTATAGTTTATACTGACAATTAATAATTTCTTAAAAAATAAATCTTATTTTTAAAACATAATAAAAATGAAAAAATGAATTATTTTTTATGGATAATTTATAGATGCGCAACATTCATTTTATTTTTTAATCATGCTTTAATAATATATATTTAAAAAGTTAATCTACTTTTTTTTTTTTTTACAATATTTAACTAAATAAATATAAGACATTCTACATTCCAACATTTTGCACCTAATTTTTATTCAATAAATTTGAATTTTCATAGATTCTGAAGGAAATTGTAGAGCAATATTAATATATTTTTTATTTCTAATAACTTCATATATTTCAAAAAGTACTGCTTAAACCATTTTATAAAGAATTCGTATATTTTTCCTTGTAAATGTATTCATGGGATCTACATAAAATGAGGCGAACACATGTGAACAATACTGCATGGGAAATTAAAAATGTTAAAATTAGAATTTTAATAAGATAATTAATTATTTTCATTATTTTATTTTCTAATATTTCTTTTTGTTTATATTATATATTACTATAATTTCTTAAAATATATGTTTACTTGTAAGCAATTTTCTTGTGCACAAATGTATAATGTAATCCTATTGTGATAATATATATATATATATATATATGTATATATTTTTCTTTTTTACATTTAAAATTATAATAAAAATAAAATAATCATTTCTAAAAACAAGATATAAATGGTATTAACATTTTAATTTGAAGTCATCTAAAGTTTTAAGATACCCGTACATATTTATCTAAAATTTTAAAAAAAATATTACAATAAAAAGAATTACAAACTTTTTGTTCGCTATACACCATATTATAACTATCCTTATATTTATTTTTATATTATTCATAGTAAGACTAAATATAAATACTTTAATGTTTTAAATTTTTTCATCATAAAAACGGGGTTAACACATGAAAATTCGTAACTAATCTGTTTATTAGTTGTATTATGAAATAAATTACAGAAATGTAAAAAACCAATTTAACAATAATAATTGAATTAATTCAAATTCTCATGAATCCTTCAGAATACATATTTTTATTAAAGTTTTCTTTATATCCCTATATATTTAATAGAAATATTTACAGATTTATGCGTTTAATTTTGTCAAGAATAAAAATAGAAATCCTCTTTTGTCATCATTATATTTTATGATAAGTATATAAATATATTTTTATAAAACATAATTAAATCAAAATTAAATAAGTATAATAATAAAAGGATAAACATAAGAATCCTATCGTTCATTGAAAGAAAGTAATAATGTGTAAATTTAAAAAACGTCTACAAAAAATTCTACTAAAAATTATATAACACCAATATGTATTCTATATTTTTTATAGAACTAACCTAATATCTAAGTCTTGAAATAGTTAATTTTTCCTTGACTAAATGTGTAAAACATAAGTATATCTCATTATTAAAGGTATATATATATATATTAACATTTTTCTTTCTTCTAGATATATTATCACTTATAATACTCATTTATCTTGAACATAATTTCTATAATAATTGATTATTCTACTTTCAATCAATTATGTCATTAACGTTATATAGCTATAGTGTATATAACATTTTTTATCTCAGTGTATTGTTTAAAAATAAAAAATAATATACTACATACATTTTCAGACAAAATTTTATTTTCCCTTTGTTTCACTAATTAACCATTGTACATTGACATTAACAACAAGTTTATTAATTCTTCTTAACTATTCTAGTAAAGCTAATAGAATCACAAAAATATATATTTTAATGAATAAAGAAAATGAGTGAAATTTCGATTCCCATCTAATATTTTTTTACAAAAATATTTTTCTTATTTTACTATAGTACTTTATTAATATTGATTTATATTTTAATTAATTTATTATATTAAAAAGTTATTTAACATATTTATATAGTATGAACATTTACCTACATTTGATAAATAAAAAATTAAAAAAAAAAAACAAAAAAAATAAAGAAATGAATAAAGTTAATGCTCCTTTTAGAAAACATATAATTCAATAAATATACAAAAAAAGTATAAAACAAACATAAATTAAATGAAAAATTTGAATTATTAATTATTTATTCTTTTTATTATACATAAATATTAGTAAGATATATCCTTCTAAAACAATTAAAAAAAATATATATAATATTCCATATTACGTTAAAAAGTTGAACCTATTGTTAACCAAAAACTGTAAAGTAAAAAGTGTAAACATAATTATATTTATAATTCAAAATAAGAATTTTTCTGAATAAAATTATTAAAATAAACAAAAAAACGCTTATCAATTATACTATTTAAACATCATAAATATGATATATATATTTGTGCCTTACAAAGAAAATTATATTATTGATTAAACAAATTACTTAATAATAGTAAAATAACAATTAATCAAAATAAAATTAAAATTAGTTATTTCATATATTCATGAAGTTGCATTTATGATATTATTTATTAGGTTTCATTGATTTTCTATTTTTTAAATTTAATCCTAGCTATTATAAAATAAATTTATATTTTAAGCAAAAAAAAAAAATGTATTGTAACAATATTTATTCAGCTCATAATATATTTTTTATTTATATACATATAAAAAAAATTATAAAAAAAGAATACATATATATATATATATATATATAACCATACAACTACATACATTCACTTCGTTTCTTCATACTAATAGCAAGACACTTTTATTCTTAATTAAAAAAACTCATAAATTTTTTATGTATTCCATATAATACAAATTTAATACTAAAATAAGTTAAGAAATAATCCATACTGTCTTTTTATATATTTACAAAAATAAATTGATACTTATGACAATAAAATTATATAAGCTTTTATATATATATACCAAGTTATATATATTTTTCAAAAAAATTTTCTTGTTACATACAGAATTATACATATAAATTGCAATATTGATGTAAAATAAAAAGATACTTTAATATAAAATGTGAATAAGATTAAAGCATTCAAAGTTACAAAAAATTTAATATGTAACATCTTACAGTTCCTGATAAAAAAAAAACGCTCACCTAAAGGTCTACCTATTAAACCTATTAAATTATAATTACTTTTGTTATTTTTGCATATCAATCAAGATATTATAGTTTTTTATAATTATAAAATACTATTTTACTTTAAGAAAGATGCTTCGTATAATACATATCACTCTTTATACGTAATAACTTTCCATATTTTATAGATTTCATGCAGATGTAAAAAAGCCCTACTAAAATAATAATCCATAATATATATATTGGTACAATATTTCTAATAATCTGATTTACGCCTGCATTAGCATACTTAAATAAACCAAACAATAGTGCATATATTACTCCAACTATTAAATGGACAATAAATAAAACAAAAAATTCACTATCTTTTCTTTGTATATATTTTTTTATAAACTTAAAATCAGAATTTGTACAATACCTAAGTACATTTTTATAATATATTTTGTCTAACGTTCTTTTCCCAGAATAGTTATTTACCTTATTGTTTACAGAAGATTTATTTTCCCCAACTTGATTATAGCCTACTGAATAATGTGAGGTACATTCTCTTGGAAGTTTAATTTTTCCTTTGGACACTCTTCCATTCTTATATATATGTTTCTTTTCGTATTCTCCATTATATCGAATACCTTTTTTTTCATGTGCTATATTTAAACACTTTTCCTTTTTATACTTTGCTAGTAAGCGATAATTTTTTGTACATAATTTTTCATCAATAACGTCCTTCTCATACAAATATTTACAAATACTACTCTAAAATAACAAAAGAAATATTCAAAATATAGAAAAATAAATAAATCGTAATATGAAATATCAATAGAAATATAAAAAACACAAAAATGAACAACAAAGATATCTTTAATTAAAATATGTCATGCGACTTCACTATTAAAACGATATATCCATGTTAAAATGAGAAATGCCCCGATTTTAATAAATAAGAGTAGCTTAGATTTCACTTTCATACTGTATATTTTTAATATAGTAATATGTCTTGCTAATAACAAACTATTGACAATAAATATATTTTCATTCAAAAGGGACACTATATTTTTTTTAATAAAAAAATAATAATACGCATATAATAAGTATAATACAGATTACAACATGGAAAATGTAACGGAACTCTAAAATTGTATTAACATATTTTAACCTTAATATTATTCACAAAAGGCAAACACTAATTTAATAACATAATTTTAATGTATTAATAATTATATAAAATACTTAATTTTGTTATTTAGTGCAGTAAAATAACTAAATAGATATTATACCAATCCTTTTCAAAATAAATTAAAAAAAAATATATGAGTTCTCAATAATTGAAAACATACATTTTATAAAAAATATACAATGTATAAAATGTACATTATACAATTTTCTGTATATTAAGAGAATAAATGCTAATTATAATTATATTTCCTTGCTAATAATTACTTTTAGATAAACATTATATTTTGGAACAAAAGTTTATTATTTTTAAAAAACATTATCATAATATAATAATAGTAATAATGAACTAAAATAGAAACATTTTTACAAATATTGTATAGTTTTAATTTTAAAAATAGTAATTTTTACGGTTTTATTTATATTTGAAAAATCAATATTATATGATACCTATGTACTAAAAAAATATGAATTTTAAAATCAATTAAAAAAAATAGAGTTCTTATATTTGTATAATAAATTTTAAAAATTATAATTTATAACTATGTTTAATTTATTCCACTACTTCTAAATGAAAATTTTTAAAAATTTCCTCTTTATATATTTTTATTTTAATAAAAAGTATACTTTCTTAAGAAATATTAATAAAATTTAAAGAAAAATAAAAAAAAAATGGAGATTAAAATTAAAATTGGTGTGAACATCGTGTATACAATATAATAAAGTAATAGATATTTCTAACGAAATATATTTACCATTTGAATATTATATACGCGTTTTTAAATTTACATAATAAATAAAAAAATAACATAGTAAATTTGTAAAATGTATGATTTCGTAATTTTACTACTAATAATATTTGAACAAATAAATAACTTTTAGTTAATTCATTTACATATACATTATAATAAAAACAGTTTTTACAAATACAAATTAATGAACGTAATATTATATATTGATAAATATATCTATAACAGCAAAATTATTCTCTATTAACATATTTACTTTTCTATATATTTTGGAGAAAGAAAAATTATAAATTACAAAAATATTATATAATTAATAATTTAATATAGATCATCTAATATAGAACTCAATTTTTTTCTCTTAAAATATTTCTATTCTAAGGATAAACTTAAAAAATTAAAAAATTAAAAAAAATATACTTAAAAGAAATTAAAATTTTTCTATATATATTGTTTTCAGTTAAATTCACTATAAGACTGGCATTTGTGAAATACATTATTTAGTTTCTTATAGGTTTTAGTACATTGGATTATGTCAATTTTTTACGTAATTAATAATTTAATGTATAGTATAAGATAAACCAATTAAAATTTTACAATAACCTATATAGTAAAATTATTAAATAATTTGAGGAAAATAAGTGCATATATTATAAAATCATGGTAAACATTTGTATATGAACACAACTTTTTCCACATAGTAACATTCACTGTTTGTAAAAATATTTATGAATCATTTTCTTAAAAAATAATTATTTATCTGTATGAATTATTTATGTTATTCTTAAATTAAATATATAGTACACAAATACTCTAACGTCCTAGTAATACCTTAAATTTTCTTATTAATTATACATTCTAATAGACAATTGTATTCTTATATATATATATATATGCACAATATAAGTCAATAAATTACACATATATTTACCATTATAACTTCTTTATATTTAATAAAAAATTTTATTGCATAATAATAAAACAAGTTTAATATAAAGCAATAATAAATTTCAATTTTAAAAATATTATTTTCATTTTTATACTAGATATACCCTATTAAAGATAAAAAATATTAATTTAAATATTAAATTTTTATTTAATGTAATATATTTTATATTTTCAATATAATTCATATAGTGAAACTTAAGCTTTTTTCTTATACAATAAAACAAAAAATACTTAAAATGATTTCCTGTTATATAATTTGTCATATATAGTATATGCTTCACATTTTCGAAAAAGTTACAATAATACATTTTATACATAATATCCTTTAATCTATGATGAAACATGTTATTGTTTATAAAATAATCATATATATAAATGTATCTTGCAAAATGGCAATAATTTTTTTATGCAAATACAAAATATTAAAATTGAATATGTTACTTATAAAATACTTATGACTAAGTGCAAAAGTATATAGCTTTAACAATTTTTTAATGATGATCGTGAGACCCTTAAATCTAGAAAAATCCAAGTTCCTGTAAGAACTTCATTAGGTGATCACAACCATGAGAAAAAAAACTACTCACGTTAAAAGACATGAAATTATTTATTAATTTCCACTAATTACATTAACAACTATTACATCATTTTTCTTATTTTTTCTTTTGCTAACAATATAAATTATTCCAATTAAAATAATGAGTGAATTTCCATAATATCTCAAATCTGCTAAGACATGATATTACTATAGTAGGAGTTTTGTATTTACGAACATGTAATTTTTTTTGTAAAACTATTCTATCCAATCCGGAAAATTACGTTTATTCATTAAGGAGAAAAGTAAATTCATGGAAATCTGTAGATAAGTACAATAAACACACATCGACAAGTAGCTGTGTATAAAATTAGATGTGTTCATGTGGTAGCGCATATTATATAACACATTATACTCGGAGACTTATTTAAAGAAACCATTATTATATAATATATTAATAATCTCTACTTATACCATGAAAAAAAAAATTAAATTTGTTGAAATTATTTAATTTATAAGTATATTTTATAATATATTTCTAATAAAAATTATTTATATAAAGTACATGTTTTTTTATTGACTAAAATATATGTATTCTAATACACTATACTAACTTCGTTTGATTAAATACAAAAAACGACATTTTTATTTTTAACATAGAGCTAACAACGTACTTTTCTCATTACGTCTACCTATAGTCATTTTAGTATTGAAGAAGGTAATGAATATAAAACAAATATTTTTCATCAAATATATATATTCTAATATAAAATCAACAAAATTATATTGATTTTAATATTATATATTAATTTTGATTCAATACATACATTTTTAATAGAATTCAATTTTAGCGCACAAAAATATATATTAAGCAATAATATTAAATTAATTTGCAACAATAATATATAATACAAAACGAAAATCATTAAAACATTCATATCTAAAAAAAAGCGAAAAACATAATTTATTAATGTTCTTATAAAAATGATACCTTATATACATGTATAGTTATAACATTTTATCTATAATAAGTATGACTTTGAAATATATAACAATAAACATATTACATATAATACTTCTTATTAATTATTAATTTATATGAAAATGCATATTCCTTATTGTTCATTTTATTCTCTCATCAACTTAATTTGTTGATATTTTTCATTATTTCTTAATGTCTTATAAATCACTACTATAAGTATAAATGATAATATAATCATAAGTACGCTAAATGATATTATATTAATATAGGGCTTTATTACATCTGGAACCATATTTTCTATAGGTTCTTTGAAATATTTCCAGATATCAAGTGATTTAATATCATTCCAACTAACATTCAAAGACTCTATTCCATATAATCCGGGTATTCCTATTCCCAACAAGAAAAAAATAAAAAACAGAACTACTACAAATCCATAACTTTTAAATTTTATTTTTTTTAAAGCTATATCACAAATTTTTCTGTTTTTTCCAAGAAATTCATCATAGTCTTTTTTCTTAATCCACCTTCTTTGAAAATGGAAATGTTTTCCATCAAACATACTAGAATTATGATCCACAATTTCAGTATAGTATTGTTCCTTATTTAATAAATCTTTAATTGATTGTTTGTATTTTATATAGGCATCATTTTTATTATTAGATATATCTCTTTTTTGGTTCCTTTTATTATTACTTGAGTGTTCATTTAAACACACATTTGTTGAATCTTTATCCTGTTTATATTTTCCTAATAATCGATAATTTCTTATATCTAGTTTCCTGTGAAAGTAACAGTTCTCATCCAGAGGCTTATCAATTATACACTAGAAAAAGAAAGGTAATATTTATTATTCAATAGAATAAATAGTTTAATTACCCAAATTGATATACATAAATATAAAAGAATACAAATATGAAAAACGTAAATATCCTTAAAATATATAATTGCAACAACTCATTGTTAAAATTCCATACCAATATTAAAAGGATAAATGTGGAAATTTTTATAAATAGGGATAACTTAATTTTTTGTAGCATTTTATAAATATTTATTATTCTAATTTATTCGACAGAAAACAAACTAATAATAATATGCTTTTAATGACAAAGGATGGTATATTTATTTAAAATTTTATTTTTATTATTACTTCATAAATACATAATAAAAAGTATGTAACTATACTATATTTTTCTACATACGCAAAGTAAAATTACTTTTAAAATATAATATATTATTTTTGTCATAATATTATTTAAAAAAACAGAACATTTATGAAAATGTAGTAATTCTAATATATTCATAAATATTTAAAATTTATAATTTAATTAATGTATAACACTAATTAATATATGCTTTTTTTAAACAATTTCAGCATAAACAAGTATATTTGTGATTTCTTATTATATGTAAATATTGAATTCATCTACAGAATGTAGAGAATATATATATATTGTATCTTTCAGTATGTTAAAATAATAATTACTGATTTAGGGATATTATCCTATTAATAATTCAAAATTTCAAACATTATATTTTGGAAAAAATATTTATTTTAAATAAAATATAATAATAATAATAATAATAATAATAATAATAATAATAATAATAATAATAATAATAATAATAATAATAATAATAATAATAATAATAATAATAATAATAATAATAATAATAATAATAATAATAATAATAATAATAATAATAATATTATTATTAAATGAAAAAAACATTTTTCATTGCGTTAATTATAACAAGTGCATTAGATTCCAATTAACAACTATATTTTATTTTGTATAATATATTTTGAAATGTAAAATTTATACAGCACTATTTTATAAATGAAGATACATGTATTCTGAGTGCAAATAAGGACTGAATTTTGTTTTTCTACGATAACGTTTGAAAATTACAATTTTTAATTATGATTAATACGTATCATTATTTCTAAATTAAAAATATTTATATTTATCTACATAATTTTATAATTATTTTTTAATTAAGTATTAAGTAGTGCAAATATCAATATTATAAAAAAAAGAAAAAGCAAAAAATTGCTTAATGACAAAATTGTTACAAAAATATTACTTTATTTACATTGATTTAAGGATACTGCAAATGCAATATATTTACAAATAAAAATAATATATATAGTGTACAATATCTACATAACAAATAAGAAAAAATAGCAATGTAATTTACTTTGATGTATGATTTAGTAATTTTTCTATTTTTATCTTTAAACGGATACTTTTACTTTTTATTTATTCCTTTATAAATACATGAAGTCAAGAATAAAATTTAAAAGTTCATTATAATAAATAGTCATAAATATATAAACAATAAATGATTTATTGATATTATATTTACCAATAAAAAAATATTATAGTCCAAAATATATATTCCGTAAGTACTATAACCATAACAGTGATAATTATGAAAACATGATATTCACAGAGAATTATTGTAATTATCTGATATATAATATTTTATTATTGTTCTCTTTAAAAACTTTTATTCCTACAATTGAATAATTAAATAACTAAGATAAGTTGACAATATTACAAATACTAATACTATTATATTTTTATAATTTTACATTATTAATACACTGATAGTACAACTTATTAAGACTAATATATAACTAGTTTATATGTTTCCATGCTTTTATCATCTAACGTTTTTTCTCGAATATAATAATTTTATGTAAAATATAAGGAAAATAAGTTTTTAAATGTAATATAATAATTATATGTAAATATATTATAAAATTAATTACAAAATATAAGCACAGTATATCATATAATTGTGCTAAAAAATTATTAAAAATACAATTTTTCTGTTTGAGCAACATTTACGATAACTAAATATTTTTTCCTCCTATTTTTTTAAAATATTTTATATTTTTCTATATTATTTGTGTTTTTGCTAAATTAAGTAATAACATATAAATAGATTAATATCCCTATATAATATTTAATTTTATACTTCTTTAACATGCAAACCATAAATGAAATATTCTCTTATATATATATTTGTATTAACGTTTTATTATTATTTCATTTACTTGTAGATTCAATATTTTTTTTTGCAGTATTAACTTCTGAATCTGTTATTTTTACTAATGTATTGTGTTTTTAGTTATGGTTTTCAAATATATAAGTATTTAAAGTAATTCTTTTTTTTCCCCTCATAATTATTGTATAAAAGACAATTAATATATTCTTACATTTACAACAGTAATTTTACAACATTTTTTTATTTTTTAACGATTACATTTTCTTCATATACTTAATAATAAAACATTACATATATTTAATTAAAACATCTACAAAAATATATGGAAATTTTTTTAACAGACTTAGTTAAACCTATGTAACCAAAAATAAAATAAATGTACATATGTATTATTTAAAAAAAAGTTATTTTTTTTTTAATTTCATTTTATTTAAAAAATGAAATGTTACCAATATAAATTAATTAGTAATTTTCTATATAAACTACATATATTTCTATGCTTCTATAATACAATATTAACTATTTACATAATATATTATTAGACATAAGAAAATGAGAAAATATAAATAAAAAACACAGATTATTATATAAAAGCAGAAAAAATATATACTTCTTTATTACCCCTAATGATAATTTATCTTTTTCCATAGATATGAATGTATATAAAATTTTAATAATATGAAAAAAAAAAAGTATTTATGCATATTATTTGTTAACATTTGATTACATTTAATTCATTAATTTAAACTTATTATATTGTAAAAATTATAAAATATATATGGTATATTTATAAGTTCCCATATAATATATATTTAACTAAATTTTTAGATATAAAATTAATTTTACAATTAAGATAAATAATAAAATTATAAATAGTAGTTACTCTCATTTAATTGTGTATATTTAGAATTAATAAGTTATTGAACTATAATAAGTACCTAAAAATTAATAAAGATATTATATTTTAAATTTATATTTTATTATTTACATCAAAAAAATAAAAAATAATAATCCATTGAAAGGGAATTTACAATGTAAATTTTTTACAGTTTATTTATCATAAAATTTATTTTATATAATGAATACTTTGTTTGCTTTTATAATATATATATATATTTATGTACTACATTTAAACAAAATACATCTTCATCGTGTCAATAAAAATAAATCAAGACATATTTTTTTTTATATTAATTGTAATCAAATATTTTTCAAATTATGTCAACAAATATTCATTTTAAACTAGAGAAAAATGAAAACATATAGAAATGTATTTTTGTAGTCAAAATATAAATTAACACAAGCAATAAATAAAATTATATAAATTGACCCACTTAATATTAATTATAACACACAAAGTCATATTTTTCATACAAATATATGAAAATATACAAATATATTCAATAATTCAAAATATTCAATTTGGATAAAACAATACCTTAAATTACAAACTAAAAAATATCATATATTAGAATTCACATTAAAAATAAGATTTTTTTTTACTAGTGGGTATCCTTTAGTACAGGCATATGTATTTACACTTATAATCTTTATTCAACTATGAGTATTCATAATATGAATACAATTCAAAATATTATATATAACTGTTAATATTAAGTGTTTCATTACACATAAAAAAATATTACTTATTATTCATTTTACTTTTTCCTGAACTTAATTCTTTCGAACTTTTTAACTTTTTTATGATAATAAAAAACCGCTGATATAAGTATGATACCTAATATGAATAAAGGCACAAAATATATTAGAAATCCCAAAAAATATCGCACACAATAGTTAATATTTTTACCACTTTCCTTTACCAAAACTTTTGTGAACCATTTTAAAGACGGTCTGTTCAGAATGTCATATAAATGCACTAAGGCCGGAGAAGCAGGTTTTGTATATAATTTTGAAATATCATTAATATGCTTAAGATATGAAATATTACTTAGTTGTCTAACTTCTACGACAGGTGATATAAGAACTATTACTTTAAGCAAACCATATGTAAGCCCATATCCACAAAATTTATCTAATATAAATGATAATGCTAACACCAAAAAGAGTAACAAAGGTAAAGCAAATCGTAATATGCATTTTTTAAATATTATTTTTTTATAAATCTTATCACTAATTGTTATGTTGTTTTTAAGAAAATCTGCATAATCAAGTTCTTTGAATATTTTTTTTTCCAAATGGGAATATTTTTTTGTTTCAAATATACAAGATTTACTTTTTGTATCTTTTCTATGACTTCTTGCATTAGTTGGTAAAATTCCATTTGACTGTTCTTTTTTTCTTTCAGCATATTTTTCATTATTAGCTATAGCAATTTTATTGTTCACTCCATTTGGTATCTGTTCATTTAAACATACAATACTTGAATCCTTATCCTGTTTATATTTTGCTAGTAAACGATAATTCCTTGCATATAATTTACTAAGGTGTTTGTCGCATTCAAAGAAAGATTTGTTATGCCTGCTCTGAAACATAAAAAAATATTTGTCATTTAATCAAGTGAATAATCTCATACTAAAAAAGCACTAATAAAAATAAAATACAAATAATAGTAATAATATTATCACACCGTATAAGTATTTATATGACATATCCAACTTAAAAGGATAAAAATAGAAATTTTTTTAAAAAACAAGAATGTAATTTTTTCTTTCATCATATATATCTATAATACGATAATATACTCAGCAAGCATATAATTAACGATAATAATATATTCTTATAATAAAGAGTCACGCTATTATTATTTGTTTATATATATATTTTTATTATTTTTTCGATAAAACGTAATAAAGAGTTCAAAACTATATTTTTTATTTACAAAAAAAATAAAGAAATAACATCAAAAATAAACTATAAAATTTTAATTTAAATATTATCTATAAAAATATAACTTCACTTAAAATAACATAATTTAAATTCATTAACAAATATTCAAAATATACAAATTATTTATTTAATATAATAATGTATTTAGATATGCTTTTTATTAATTCTTTTCCATTAGAATAATAAAAATATATATTAATTAATAATACTTTTGTATACTGAATATATATAGAATACAGAATATAGAGAATATAGTTAATTCTCTGTTCTCCATTTTAAGAGAACTATTACTATTTTCAACGCCGTTTCCATAAAAATAATAGTAATTTTATAAAATTTATATATTAGAAAAACTAGTTACTGCTAATATAAGTATTATATATTTCAAACAGTGTAAAAACAATAATAATAAATGAAAACAACAATATGTTGTTTAAGTTCTCATTTTATTTTATTTTTATTATCATAATTATTTACTATGTTAGCATATTCGCTCTTATATTGTCTATAATATTTATTTAATATAAAATTTAAAACAAATGTACTAATTCACTAAAAAAATATATATTTGAAAGGTAAATATAGCTCATCTTTTATATTTGAAAAACCTTTTTTGAAGGTTACATTATTTAATCATATATAATTTATATTATTATTTATAAAAGTAATGTCTGTAAATTTATGATATTATTTTATTCTTTTTTTAATTTAATATATATTTTAAAAAGAGATATATAAAAAGTAATAAATATATGAAGTACAAAATAATGATTTTATAAATGTATTAATATAAACAAAAATTGTTAAGACAATGTAGTTTTTTAATTATGTCATTCGTAAGAACGATTATAATTTTTGATTTCTATATTTATTACTATAGTTATTTATATAATTTTAGTAAAAAATAATCAAGTACAGTCATTACGTAAGATATATATAAAATGAGAAATGTTCTTTATATTTAACATTTAAATATTAATTTTTATAATTTCTAAAATTGAAGTTGTTTCATTAATAATTCATTCTTTAAAAATGGATTACATAGTTATTAACGCTTAATTTTATACTTCAATTTTAAGAAAAACTTTTAAATCTACCAAAATTATTCTTGTGTGAAAGAAGTTATAATGTATATAATTCTCATAGTATATTTTTTATAAAAAAACATTTAAAAGATCCAATACAAACATAGAAAAAAGTAATAGTTAAAAATATAAATAATTCCACTGGGTGTATTTATATAAATTGTAATTTTATAAATTAAATAAAACGATTGGACATTTGTTTTAATATAAATCTCCATGAAACATTTAAAAATGTGCTTTTTTTACATAAAGTACATATTTTTATTGTGAATATTCAGCAATATCAATTTCAGATTTATATAAAATCAAGAATAATATAATATATATATATATATATATATATATGTTATGATAGAACATTAAATTACTTTAAGAGGATATATTATAGTACAAAAAAAATAAATAAACATGTGAAATTCTAAAAGTATTTAGTATATATTATTTTCCTTTAGTTTGTTAATGTATACTTCAATATTTTATCTATATTGCATAAGAAAAAGTTTATAAATATACAACAGTTATTTGTTCATAGGCATACAAATTCATTAAATGTAAAGGAAAATATCATTAGTTATATAAAAAAATACATTTCTTAAAACGTTATTTTAAAAACAACTAAACTTAAATTTCATAACGTCCTACATCAGTAATTTATTTGAAGTATTATACCTGTAAATAAATAAAAATTCAATAGCATAATTAAGAAACTAAAAAGAATACATTTCTACCTTTTAACTCAGAATAAAATAATCACCATAGTACCATTGATCTTCACACATATAAAAACATCCTAATGAAATAAGATATAAAAAAAGTATTAAAACTGTTTAAAATAATGCATTCTATTAAGGTAAATACTAAGCGATAGTTATATATTCTGAAAGTTTTAAACTTTCTTTCCAAGTAGAATAAATACGTTTCTTGTATTTATATATAGGAATAAATCGCCTTTATAATAATTTTTCCAAAAAAAAAAAATATAATGCATCGAATACATTATATATAACTGACATCCTTTTCTTAAGTAATTTGTTTGGCTTCATATCATGAACTATAATAATACATACAATAACCATATCCAAAACATTCTGGTATTACGTTATCTTTTCATTATCTGAAATTTTATAATCTTTTCAAAATGGCATATCCTTAATTTTATATTACTTGTTCTCATTTCATTTTTTGCTAATAATATATAGCTTCATAATATCATATATCCGTCTTCATTGTTCTAATTATCTAAATTTTTTCAAAAATACACTACAATGAAATAAAGTATTTTTATTATTTACAATGTGATAAATTTACTTATGTTTAAAGAAAATATGATTATAATATATATAACAAGAAGCAAAAAAAAATATATAGAAAATTTTCTGTTATATTACAATGCCTAATTATTAAAATAAAAACCTATCCAAATAAAGAGAATAAATATAAGTATTTTAAATAAAATAAATATACATTTTTCCCTTTAACTATGTAATTATTTGATTTTTAAATATATGCATGCACCTAAAAACTTTGCTGTATATTCAAATGAAATTGTCAAAAAAGTATGGTTATTTGTGTAGTTATTTTTTTTTTGAAAAGTATAAAATAATATATATAATATACAAATATAATATATAAAAAAGATAAGATAAATTTAAAAATACTTTTGTAAATATTACGAATTAAGTTATTTATTCAAAAATAAGAGTTAAATAAATCATTTTTGATAAAACTAATTTTATTAATAAGTTCTCAATATATATACATATATATATATATATTAATAATATAACATAACAATTCTATATTTTTGATACCAATAATTTTCAGAAAGAAATAAAATACAATGTTTTTTTTAGTCCATATATATTTTATTTTATTAGAACAGAAAAAATATACTCAATAAAAACGGGTACATTAGCATATGTTAGGAACATAATTATTAATCCCTTTCTCTCAGTTTCCTAATAAAAATTTTAGTTTAGTGTATATTTTATATCTTCAAAAAATATTATATACTTAAATAAATATAAATTAATTCATATTATATAATAGTATACATAAGATGGGAAAAAAAAAAAAAAGACAATTTTTTTTTATAGTACAAATTATAATTTGACAAGTGTCATATATCTATGACATGAAGAACATTTGCATAGTAATTAAAATATTTTATTCTAAAATTTAATTCATTTACACAATTTTAATTCTTCAAAAATTACTAGCCAATTTAATGCTTTTCTATATGCGTTCCACAATAAATATGTAATACTACAATTTTCATATAATTTAAAAAAATGAATTTTTCTAATATGAATAAAATATAAGTTATTATATTTAAGAATCCAAAAATTTATATTTTTCTTATCTTTCTTTTTTTTTTGAAAAAAACAAATTTATAACTTCTAAATAAATGATAATTTTATAAAAATGTATAAGTAAACGTAGAAAAAAAAAACATTTTTATTTATTGTGATTATTAAAATATAACAAATTACAATGAATATAACATTTCAAATAAATTATTAAGATTGTAAAATGATTTAGATAAGAAATACTAAATGGTAATAAATAACATAACACTAAATGAGATTTAGGATAATTCTAAAAGCATTATTTATATTTTTGACAAGTTGATAGAGGAAATAATAATGTATTTTTTATTTAATTGTAAATGAATATTAACCAAAGTCATGTATGAAATCGGAGCTTTTATGTAACTAAAAAGATATAAATTAGATATTTATGAAATTTAGGCACAAGAACAGAAAAATTTATATTCCATTTTGTTTGTTTAATATAGAGAACGTAGATAATTATAAAAGTATAATGTATTATTTTAATTGTAAAATAATAAATTTATAATGGTTTTAGTAGGAAAATTAGTTTTCTAATAAATAATTAATTAGAAAAAAATATGTAAAATATTAAAATTTTTTATATTCTCTATAATACATATTATCCTTTGATATTTCACAAAAATAATACAATTATAATTTTATTTATTTTTTTCATTTTCATATAGTACATATATTGACATAAATATATTTAAAAAGATTCTTCTTTTAATACCTTTAAATAAATATTTAATGCTTGTATCTCTTACTCTTTCAAAATTTACAAATTTGTTGTAATTAAAAAAGATTACAAATATTTTTTTTAATAAATAGTACTATGTATCATTAAAAATATATAATGATAGATACAATATAATCAAATAAGCTTCTATTTATTTATTATTTTCCAGATATCCTCGTAATTATACGAGTTCGTAGTTTTTATATCTTAAATTTTTCCCATATTATGTTTTGCATGTTCTAGTTACTAAAAATATTCAAGCGAATATAACTTAATTAATTATTCTTATTAACTACACGAAAGAATAAGCTAAATGTACTTTTCGTTTTTCATGAAATATCTAATTAGATTCGAAGTGAATGTAGATAACATAAGACTATAACATTATTAAATGTATATATTTATTTTATATATATATTTCTATTAATTCATATATATCTACATATTTTAATCCTTTAATATTATTTAAATTATTGAAGATTTAATATTACTCGTAATAATATTTCTTATAAATATTCCTTTTATAATAATACATTTGGTTTCTTTTAATTTAACATGTTCATAATGTTATAATAATACTAAGGTATATGACTTGTTTATTTTAATATTTTGTTTAAATTTTAATTAATATATGTTATATAAATTTTCACTGAAGTTATTATTTTCTTATTGTTTCATTAAATAATATTTTTACAATAGTCCTTATTATAGATCTAATAAATAGTTTCTTCTATTGTAATAATACTATTGTGCTATTGAAGTATTAAACACAAACATGTAAATGTTAGGATGATCTATAAAATGAGCTCAATTACTAGCTTTATTTTTGTAGCCTTTATTCTGGTGTAGAATTTTACTCATATATATTTTTTCTAATTAATTTATTTTTTATAAAATATATACACCAGTTACATATTACAAATACGTTTACTCACATTTATCTAATATTAAGATCACATAAAAAAATAAATTACAAAAAATATGGTATAATTTTTTTTTTTTCTTACGTTTCAAATAAATTATTACTTTATATGCTATTATGCAAAGGCAAGTAATTAGTACAAATTTTTTACTATAATATGTATATACTTCCTTAGATTCTTGTTTACACATGGTGAATATTATAAACATGTGCATGTATGTATAAGTCCACCTTACTCAAAAGTATATATATGTGTACGTATAAACTTTGTCCCATCTCTCTAGAATGTATTTATAACATTCATGCTTTCCTTTTTTCCTTTACACTTTCCACATTTACATTAAGAGAGATCATTGGATTTCATAATTCTTACGAAGAATTTACTAATTAACATTCTGTATAAGAAACTTTAATACATCTAATAAAAAGTACGTTTTCACTTTTGAAGCATTATACTATGGGGCTAATGTTAAATGAAAATTTTCTTCAACTTATAAATTTAAGCTACACCCTCATCAGAAGGCTTACATAATTTTCCATATTTCTTTTCTATATTAACATCTTTAAGAGGAATATTTAGTTCATTGAACTTTATACATTGTTGATATTACGCCTTGTCATATATTAGAATTTCATTAATTTTCTTATTGTATCCTATTTACATAAACTTTTACCTAGATTCACATATTATATAGGTACATAAGTTTGTAAAGTGCTTAAGTACTTAAACGAAAAATGACAATATTCAAGAATTTGTTTATAAATATGTATACATAAGCACCCATTTACGACTTTTTAATGTAAGTATTCTAACATATACAAGTAAGTATAGTTCATGAAAAAAAAATATATATATATATATATATGTAAGTGCTCTCTATATTCTTAAATAAGTATTCACACTTGAATAATGATATTTTATTAACATACTCAAGCATTCATAAAAATGTATCCGAAAACTATTTCAATGATTTGTCTACATGATATTACCGCACAACGATTAATATATTATATTTTTTATTTTGTTTTAAATGATTTATGTACACATTAGCTTCTTTCTAGAAGTATTCTTATGGGGGCAATAACGTAAAAAAAAATTTACATACGTATACATAAAATTTAATTATAATAAGAAATTCCTGAAATGTTATCATAAGGTGAAAAAAATAAAGCACGTCATATAAAATGCATTTTATCTTGTTAATTTGTTCTAATTTTATCATATGTCCTCCGTGCAATATTAAATCTTTGCATCAAACCCTTTAAAAATATTATCAAATAATTCAATGTACTTTAATATGTATAAAAATAATTATGAATTTTCTGACATTAAGTAAGGCACTTATAGTGAAACAGATGTATTAACACATAATCTTATTGATAGAATACATATATATAAACATATGCTTGAGCACATACATGCATATAATATGTCAACATATGTGACGCCTAAAAAGTTTTCTAATAAAAGAGATTCTATGTTTTATAATTCCAAATCTCAGTAGATCTCATAATTACAAATTTATTTTTGAGTTTATTGTCTTCTCGTTCTAAGAACAGAAATAATAAAGTACAATGATGTTGTAAGCACTTACCTTTCCTTCTGTTTTTGTGTTTTATTGTTCGTGTTCCTTTTGCATTAACTATTTATATTTAAATTCGTCATTCTTTTTTCGAAGTATAACTTTATAATTGACCACACAACATGTAAAACAAAGTAAAAAAAAAAAACGATTTTGATATGTACAGTACACTTATATATTTGTTATCATAGTTAATTATATTATATTTTATTTTATTTCTTTTATGTACTCTGCTTTTTTTTATTATGATTTTACTTTTGCACGGTCGCTCAGCTTGCGTTTTTCTTTTTATCCATATTCCCCATTTTTAGATTAACTTTTTAGAGGAATAATTCCTTTCCATGTAAAAAAACATAACGAATAATAAGAAAGTATTTGTTCATTATGTGCATATTTCTATTCATACAATGTATATATTATCAGTTTCCTCTATTTTCTGTATTACTAAAATTTTTTCTTTAGCTATTCTATACTTTTTAAGTACGCACCTAATAGTATATAGGGAACAGAAAACATATTAACATTTGAAATTATATTTACGTATTTCACAACAATTATTAAAACATATCAATGTTGTACTTACAGTTCATTGAACGTTTTATAATGAAAAAATAAAAATTCAACTACTTATTTTTAATAAATCTTAAATAAATATATTCGGTAAAATTTTAATAATGATTTATTTTTTAATTTAAATTCTTCAAATATTAAAAGAAAAAAAAATGAGAAGCAAAAAGGTGAGGACAAATTTAAAAGTAAAATATTGAAATAAATGGATAAGTAAAAATATGAAGTAAAAAGCTTTAGATAGAAATGTACATATGTAATTTATGTCCCTTATACACAAATACATATATGAAAATAATGCAAAACTTTTTTAAAAAAAAAATAATTAAAATATGTTTACATTTTTAATAAGAATTCCTATGGATATATATTTATGAATATTAAACTAATAATATAAAGTATGTAATAATATACATAGAATGATGACTGAAAATTTACTTATTTTACTTTTCTTATACTTCTATATATATAACATTATGATATAATACATTTCACTATTCAAATTTTTGTCTATCTGAATTCTTTTCTATTTTTTAGAAATTGAACTAAATAGAATTATTATTTTATTCAAAAAAAAAATTAAAAATAAAATAAAATTTCGAATAGGAAAAAGATAAACAAATATGAGAAATAGTTATAGAATTTAATTTTCCAAAAAATTAAATAAATCCATCCAGTTTCATAAAAAAAAGTGGGAAATCATCATAGAAACACAGCAAATAATCTAGTGTTAGCACTAAATTTTAATTATAAAATTCATGAAAGCAAGATTGTGAAAAAATTTCTATTTTTATAACATGCACGAGATACATAGCCTGAGTTTTAATGTTATATCTAAGGAAAGAGATATACCATTACAACTGTAA
Organism: Plasmodium malariae; assembly: GCF_900090045.1. Lineage (NCBI taxonomy): Eukaryota > Apicomplexa > Aconoidasida > Haemosporida > Plasmodiidae > Plasmodium > Plasmodium malariae. The sequence continues at coordinate 55,999 of NC_041783.1, forward strand.
TGCGATTCTGTAAATTTGTGCCTTATTAAACTGTATTTAATTCCTTTATTATATCAGAAAATTAGTTTTTGTTTATTTATTACATATTATTTTAAATGATAGATAAATTTAACTATTACATATATGTATATGTATATATATAATTCCTTTATATTATGTAAAAACGATAATATATATATTATTGTAACATTCATGAATTATTAATTAAATTAATATATAATACGTTATTTGTTCATTTATATAAACAATTATTTATTTGATTATTAATACTAATTTATGTAAATTATATTCCTCTATAAATAAAAATAGAAAAATTTTAGTTATGTTTTTGTTATTTTTTAATTAATATTTTTTACAATCCTTAAAATATTACTTCATTTTTAAATGCTAAATAATTTTAAAGCGTAATACAATAAGATTTGAAAAAACCATATATAAATGTATAAAGAATGTATAACTCTAGTATGTACCTCATTCAATGTAAGTCAGTTTACTGAGAATAATTAATAACAGTAATTTTCTTTTCAAATGATATAAAAAAAAGAAATTTTATATATGTATAACAATTATCACAAAAGAATTTATAATAAGCAAAATCAAATGAAATATTATATTCCTTATTTTATAATTAAGAAACATAATATTTTAATTATCTTATTTTTAGAATTATATATTCTATAACATCTGTGGAATGCTAAAATAGGTAAGACAAGAATAATTTCATGTGTTATGATTTCTTTATATAAGTTTCATCTTATATTCAATATAAGTAATTACTTAATAAGAACACATAGTAATTTAAATTATTCTTTTCATTATCCTTAATCATAAACCTGTAATTACTAGTGCATGTACAATTTCCTTTAACACTTATTTTTCATTTACTACGGTGAAATTATTTTATGATCATTGTTGGAATAATGTGTAAAAGATTTTTGAACATTTATTGAAAATTCATAAAACATTTTTAAATAACATGTAGTTACACAAACATTAAATTATTATATGTATTTTCAAAAATTGTCGTTTTAACATATATCAAAACAAGATTAGTTTTGACATAGAGGAAACAGCGTGATTGCAGGAAATTTCGCTACAGCATTAATTACTATAATTCATATAATATGCATTGATAATTTCTAATTGTATATTATTCCTAATTAATTTAGTACTAGATAAAACAGAATTGATTATTTTCCAAATAACTATTATTGTTCATAGGGAAATGAATACAAAAAAAAAAAAAAGTCACAATAATTTATTCCATGCATAATATAATTTATATAAGAACATATATTAATTAAATATAATTATATAAATATTAACAAAAAAATTATATATAATGTTTATTAAATTTGTTTTTTAGCATGGTTTTCACTTTCTCCATGCAGATTTTATATATAATCTAGTTTCATATCCTTCATAAATTAAGTATTTATTTACGAGGAAAAATATGTGAATGAGTTAATTAATATATTAAAGATTACTTTTTAAAATGTATTTATTTATCGAGACTAATATATATATTAAATATTACATTATAAATTCCATTAGAACCAATGAATTATCAAATTTAATAAATCAAATTTGTATATTAATTTTGCTAATATAATTTTTGCAAGTGGAACTTAATACATTAAGCATATGTAATTAAAAAAGCTTAAAAAAAAATAGAGTACAATTTTTAATACACCTTAATGAAATATTTATAAATAATAAAAATCATATTACACATTTATAAATTACCTACTAAAAAATAACTCATTTTTTCATAATTATATTTTTTAAAAAATTTCTGTTATTACCTTGAGAAAACAACATATTGTTAATATAGACTCTATATATTACACATCTTTAAAATAATATAAACACTTTACGTAACGAATTTACAAACATAAAAAATAGAAAAAATATATAAATAAAAAACAACATAATATTCTATTATTAAAAAGATTATATATTTATTTTCGTTAAACATAATGATAAGTCGTATTTATATAAATATATAACATATTTTGTTAGGCCTATTATTATGCAAAAACAAGGTTAAAAAAATAAAACAACTTCAAAATACTATCCATTATTATTATGTTACATTTAATTCAATTTTTTAATTCATTAAAAATAGAAATATATACGTATATATTGTTTATATATTATATTAAACTTCCAAATTTTAAATAAAATCACAGTTAAGACCAATAATAATAAATTAAATGGTTTTAACTCTAAGTTTAACGTAAGGATTATGAATCACTGAGCTATTATATAGTTATAGATAATTCATATATATATAAAAACATTTTTTTATTATGTATTTATACTTTTGTTTTATGTCATGCAAGAGAAGAAAAAAAGCAAACATCTTCTAATAAGGTATTCCAATAAATATATTCTATAAAACACTCCCCATAAAATATATATTATATATATTAAATTTTTTTAAATAAATATACATATATATATCAATATAACAAACGGCATTTATATTTTCCCATTAAATAAAAAACAAATACATTCATTGTTAATTCAAAAATTATGATACCTTTTTTTGTTTGTGTTATCAAATAGTAATTTTAAATTGGTGCACGTTTAAAGCAGAAAATAATATTTCTTGTAGATCAAATATAAATTAACATAATAATTTAATAAATTAATATGGACTATCCAATTATATACAAACGTTAACTCCACAAAAAATATTTTTTACAAAATGCTATATACATACATATATATATTAATACATAATATTTAATTAAACAAAAATAATACGCTAAAATACATATTTAAAAACTTCAAAACATTTAAATTTATACAAAAACTATGAGTATATTATTTTACTGCTTTTTAACAAAAAAGCTTAAATATACGTTGGAGCATTTATAATATTTAAGAAATTCTGTGTATTTTTGTTAAACATTCCTCTAAGGATATTGCAGGAATTATTTAATATTAATGGATTCTATATAAAAATGAAAATATTTTTTATAATACATTTTATCTCTTCCTGAACTTAATTTTTTGATATTTTATAACTTTTTTATGATAGTAAACTACCGCAAAAATAAGTGTGGCAAATAATATAACGAAAGGTATTAAATAAATTATATAAACTAGAAACGGTTTGGTCATAAACGTCCATGACTGTTTAATATGGCTGCTCGTTCCTTTTTTTACAACATTAATGGTTTCTGTCTTCCACAAGAAATCCAATTTGAGATCCCACAAAAAAGAACGTAAAGGTCTTGACCATTCACTTCCAAGAATGTTCTTCAGTATCTTTAACAACCAACCTACAATCCCATAACCACAAGAAAAATCTAATATTAGGTAGGTTGACAATAACAATACAAAAAATAAAGGTAAAATTATTCGTACTCTGTATTTTTTAAATACTACTTTTCTGAAGATCTTATCACTAATCGCTCTGTTCTTTTGAAGAAAATCTATATAATCAAGTTCTTTAAATATTCTTTTTTCTATATGAGAATATTTTTTTGTTTCAAACATACAAGATTTATTTTTCATGTATTGTTTATGGTCAATAGCACTTAATGATGAACTTCCATAAGACAATTTTTTTTTTTTTTTTTCCTGTTTTTCATAATTAGGTATATCTGTTTCATTGTTTGATTCATAATTTAGTACATTTTCTTTTAAACATACCATATTTGTATCCTTATCCTGTTTATATTTTGCTAATATCCTATATATTCTTGCGACTATTTTTTTTCCAGGGCTGTAGTTCTCATTCAGAGAACTATTAAATATACTCTAAAAAAAGAAAGTAAACATTGCTTAATTAAAGAATAGAATATTTTATGCTAAAAACACTTATAAATAAAAATAAAACACTAAAAATGATAATGATTTAAATATACTTAAATAACGTGATTTTACCACATCATTGATAAAATGGCAAGTACAGTGTAAAAGTATAAACATAGCAATTTTGATAAATAAAAGTAAATTAATTTTTTGTTTCATGATATATTTTTTCTTGTACTATAATATATTCACTAATGACTATATTAATAATAATATAATATTTATTAATATTAAAACACACTATAATTATATATTTAATTTATCATTTTTATCATTATTTTATTTTTTTGTAGAGAATCAATAAAATGTAAATAGTTATAATACTTTTTATGACATAGACTAAAAAATATAATTTTTAAATATATTATAAAATTTTTATTTTAATTTCTAATAACTTTATCATTATGATATAATATTTGTAATTGTTAAATAAATATTCAATAAAATATATAATTTAAGTATAGTTTACTAGTTAAATAATTCTTTTTATTTATATTTTTTAAAAATAAAACGAAAAAAGAGTATAATATTTCTAAACATATAATTTATATAGAATATAGAATGCATACGTTGAAGAATATATAGACTATACTTAGTACACAATATAGAAAATAATTTGTTCCTTATATTAAGAAAATAAAAACTAAGTTCAACGATATTTTTCTATTAATTATACTAATTTTATAAATATTTTATTTTTAAAAAATAGATCATAACTAATAAAATATTAATTATTATAATAGTGCTAATGATAAATATAGAAAGCAAAATTTATACATTAATTTATCATATAATATTCATAACATTCTCATATAATAATATATAATATATTTAATAATTTGCATTTATGTCATACTACCAAATATATAAATCTACTAATATTTTTAAGGTAAATAAAATACAATTTTTTATTTATGTATAACTGATTGTGCAAATTACAATTTTTAATAAAGTTTAATTTATATACATATTTGTAATTAAAAAGTTTTTAAATTCTTCTACTTAAGCATATTTTTTTATAAAATATACGAATTTAAAATAAATACAATAAAAAAGAGTAATAATAAAATAAATAGTGTATATGGAAATTCTTCCATTAAAGTTAATATTATTTGAATAAGCTTGAAACATTATTTTCACTCTCAACTTTTTTACTAATAAAAAGTTATATTTTTTTTGCTCATGAATTTATTATATCATAGATAATTAAGTTTTGTAAAATAGGATAAAATTAACTACTATATAAATGTAATAATAAAACATTTACAGTAAGTATCCTCTTGTTTAATGGAACAGTTAACAATACAGAAAATAATAATTCAGTACATAGAATTGAATCTAAATATGAAATTACGTTAATGAATAATGACTATTCCTTAGAAATAGACGGATATCAATTCTGAAACTAATCGTCTTTTTAAAAGTTATATATTAAACAAAATTCTTTTTTTTTATATATTTATTTAAAAAATAAAGGTTATAAAATTAAAAGGTTTAATAAAATTCAACAAAAATTATGAGCAATGTTATATATCTTCAAAATAATATTATCAACTACTATATTTATAAACGACTACAAAAAATAGAAAATATATATAGTTAAATTATTTATATATTTACAAAATATTATATATTTAATTTATATTTCCAAAACTTAACACCAAAATTAAGCATAATAATAATATAAGAGATATATTTAACTCTTCTTCTAATTGTACAAATATCCATAAGTTAGTCAGTAGTTATACATAATTAATAATTAATAAGGATATCTTTTTATTCTATATAATTTCAAATTTTTATTATGCAAAAAAAACTTAAAGTACATTGTAAAACATTTTACAGTAATTATGTACTATAACATGTATCTCATAATACATAGTTTATTTAATGAATAGATGTTTGTAATCTAATAATAAAGATGTATATATACTGACCAATGCAACAAAATGTATGTACTTCTTTTCATCAAATAACATATAAGACACATATATTTTTATTTTAAAACTAATAATATGTTTCCTGAATAATATGGATATATATCCATTTTTTACTAGAATAAAGCCAAAAATAAAAAGTATCATTTCATACAGTACAAACATAGACTCATACGCAATGCGTTTAATATTATGTGAATTCTTGTATTATATATATTCATTTTATCATACGAAAATATGTTTTTCTAAAAACCTCTTTTAATGTATAAATATATAGATTAGCCAATTATATATAATTAAAATTAAATATAGTTTAAAACATATATATTTAAATATTAATAGAATCACATTCATAAAATGTTAAGAACACATTTTTTTACTAATACTTATGAAAAAGATCACATATGTGATGATTTCTTTATAAAGCATAAACTATTTTGACTATCCTTTCCAAGTGAATTACCAAATATATTGCAATTATTATAAAAATATTAAAGAAATTTAAAATATATATATATATATATATATATTATACTTTTATTCAGATAACAACTTAATTTTTTTATATTTTTCATTATTTTTTAAAAGTCCTAGGAACCACTATTATAATTATAGTAGATAATATAACAATAAATGCACCAAATGAAAATGTAAGAACATGGGGTACTTCTGTTTTATCCGTTGTATCTGTAAATAATAACTTTGCAAATTTTTCTCCCGCAGTTCCAAGCAGTTCAAATCTTTCTAACATGCAGTGTCCTATTCCCAATATATATAAAAGAAAAAATAGAGCAATTCCAAATCTGTAACTTCTAAACTTTGTTTTTTTTTAAATCTGTATCACGAATTTTTCTATTTTTTTCTTGAACAATCTTATAATCTTTATTATTTACCCATTTTGTTTCAAAATTGAAATATATTTTATGAAATATTCCCTTATTATAATCCATATCTTATGCATGAAATCCCTCCTTATTTAATGATTTATAAGTTTTCTTGCTTTTTCTTATTCCCTCGCTTTTATTATTAGATATATTTTTTTTTTCTCATTCTCTATAATTTGGTATATCTTCTTTTAATGCAACAATATTCTAATTTTTACCTTGTTTATATTCAGCTAATAATATATAGGTTCTTTTACATAAATTTCTACAATGAGTATAGCTCTTATCCGATAATATGATGAACCTATTATATAAAAAAGACATATTTCTTATTTAATAAAATAAATAATTCTATTATAAAAAGTAGTATTTATAAAAAAAAAAAAAAAAAGACAGAAAAATATATATGGCAAAAATGTCATTATACGATATTATCATATCAATCATAAAATGGGATATCCGAGTTCAAAGTATAAGCCCAGCTATTTTAATTAAAAACAGAATTTTGATATTTTGTTCCATGATATAAATCATTGATATTATTAATATTTTCGATAAAAAAAAAATTAAAAATAATATAATATACTTCCATTGAGGTGCGATAGTATATTTATTAAAAAAAAAAAAAAAAAAATTATTATTTCTTCGTAAATACTTAATAAAATATATATAACTGTAATACATTTTACAATATGTATTGCAAGACAAATATATTTATAAAGGTATTATAAAATTTTTATTTTAATACTATTTTTAAAAGATATACTTTCTTTAAAATAAAATAATTCAAATTTATTTGTAATAATTCTAAATACGTTATTTAATTTACTAATTTAGTGTACTAATTAGATAATATTTTTGTGAATCCTTTTCTGAATAAACGAAGAAAGAATATTTCACTTCCCCTTTCTTGGAAATATTGAGTTTCTATAAAATATAGAATGTATACAATATATATATATATAATAATATACTGCTCTAAAATTTAAAACATTTAATAATTTTAATTATTTCTTCCTGTTAATAATTCTAATTTTATAAACAACATATTCTGAAAAAATAATTATTTTTAATAAAATGCCAATTATTGTAACGGTATAATAAAAGTAATAATAAAAGAAAAAAATAGAATTCTGTATTATAATAATTATAAGTAATTCTTTAGTTACTCCTTCAGTATATTCACACTTTTGTATTCTATAATATAATTAAAAAATCTTATTTATATGCTTCTACGTAATATATGAATATATACATATTTTATAATCACACATGTATTAATATTTTTATTTTTCTATCATAACTTTTTAAAAATATAATTTTAATTTAAATTTAATTTATGCCATTATTTAAAAATAAAAAAATGTTTTTTCACATATTTAGTTATTAAATTTTTTTTAGCTAATTGTGTGTACTTATAAGAAATATTAATAATGAAAAAAAAAATCCCTGCGAAAATACAAATGTTCAAATATAAATATGATACCTATAAAAAATATATAACTAAATACATAAGTGTACAATATGTAAAATTTATCAGCGACGTTAAGAAATCTTCTCAAAGTCAATAAATCCATTTTCCTATAAAAACTTCACTCGAGCAGTCATACACATGATAAAAAGCACATTCGTTACATACCTTAGTATGAATTTATCTAATATTTTACAATAATTACATTAAATGTTATTGTATTATTTTTCATATTTTTTCTTACTCTCAAAGTATTAATTATTCCAATTAATAAAGATAATTCTCTTCTACATTCACATTAATCATTTACAAGAAGTTACTGCTTTAATGGTGTCGTATTTATAAATATGTATTTTTTTAAATACAATTTTACACCCTTTTTAAAATAATGATGTCTTCAATAAAAAAAAAAATTGAAATATATGGATGAACAAAGTAGTCATTTAACTAGTCATTGTTCTGTAAATGATCATACACATTTATATGACAATACATGCTATATAGCATATAGCATTTTGTATAATTCTAATTTGTAATTATTAAATAATTATAACCTTTGTTCTCATAAAATAAATTTAGAACAAGTTAATTGAAGTGTTTTTTAAAAAAATTAGAAAAAAAAGTTATATTAATTTTTTTTATTAATAATAATACTAGAAATGTAATTATATGTGAGTATTATTCTAATTGAACTATAGGGAGTCATATATAAAGTCTGCTGAAAATCTTTTGACAAAGTAGAGAAAAAAAAAAAAATTCAATTAAAAGACAAATACTTTATTTATAATTATAAGTTGTTAATTAAAAACAAATAATGTTAAAAAATCCTTAATTTTAGTATGGTATCCAATATACATATCATTGTTCAACACATATATGTTTTGAAGAAGTGATGATTCTTATGAATAACTTATCCATATTACATGTAAAAATGGAGATATAACAGAAAGGTCGACTTGTTAATTGAATAAATCATGCGTTAAATGGATCCTCAATTGATAGATAAATTTATCATTAAATAAACAAAATATTAGTAATAATAAGAATTAGTTATAATTTAATGTATAATTAAACATAATTAATCACATTTGTACTGTTATATTTAAAGAACTAGAAATGTAATAATTTATGGAAATCATATTTTGAAATATTAGCGTTAAAATTATAGAATGTGTTATTATATGAATTATACAGTGAACACTTATAAATAATTCAATACAATTAAATGATAATATTTAAAAACTATCAAAATCATAACACGTTATACGTTAAGAAAATATATATAAATATAATATACTGTATTATTACTGAAATTATATATATTGAAAAATATATTGTGTATCATTATTTGACTATAAATTTATGAGTATAACTGAAAGAATATATGTAAAATTAACAAATATTTATCATAAAATATATTTAATTATTATAAAACTAATGCACATTTTTTTTAAGCCTCCTAGTAATATTAGAATATACTTATAATTATAAAATATACTATAAAATTATATGAACTCTAATTTTATATATGTAATTAACTTTTTATACAAATATATATTATAATAACACGATTGAGGATTTATACACAATAAATAAGGGAGAATTATAATTTTATTTAAACAAATATTTTTTCTTAAATGTATTTTCAATTTTACGCTCTAGCACTTTTCATATATGTAACATATTTATTAACTAATAATATGTTAATAATTTTCGCACATATTATAACTCTTTTAATATTAAATATTATATTTTATTTAAAACATTATTTAATATAATCGTAATAATATGGAAAAAACTTCAATAATTCATATGAATAGTTATATATTTCGAAATACTTTTTAATTAAGTCTGAAGTATATACAGTATTATAAAACAATAATATTTACATATTATTATAAAAAATGAAAAATACGTGAACAACAAAAAAATATACATCTATATATTTTTTAAAATTATTAAAAAAAAATAAATAAATTAAGTTATATTCTTTATATATATCTAATGAAATATAATTAATCCCCTAAATATAAAAATAATTTTCTTTTTATCAACATATTCATATTTATATATAAGTGAATAAATTAATAAAACAGAGTAATATATTTCTTTTTATAAACTTAATAAATTTATAATCAAGAATTTAACTTGTTTATTATCATTAATTGATATAGCATAAATATTAATAAATAAAAAATATGTTTAAACTGCTTAAAGAAATATAAATGAATTATAGTATATACATGAACCATGAAAAAAATTAATATAATTTTAATACTATACTGAAAAACAATACACATTTTTTATCTAAAGATTCGTTATTTCAAATAATGGAGACTCATTTGTTTTAATTTATAATTATCATTTTGTTAAATGTACTTATTTCAGTGGAACTATTCTTCTATCGTGTTATAGGTATTTTCACATTATATAATATAAAACAAGTAAAACAGTATTTTAAGGTATTATTAACGTGATAATTAATTATTTTTATTTAATTATTCATTACATTTTATACATAAATTAATCTTTTAAGTCTTCTTTTCTTTTTTTTTTTTAATTCATTTCTTAGCATTTTTTAAATATATTTAATTATACGTAAAATATATTAATAGATTCGAAATATAATAATTTATGATTATTTATTATACTTATATATATATACATATGTATGTATATTTCATATTACAAAAATATTATATATATTAATAACGGTAAAAAATTCATTATTATTTTTTAAATATCTCGAAATAAATGTTATTTTATGATAAAATTATATGACATATATTAAACATAAAGAGCATATCGGTTAAATATACAAAACTGAAAAATATCATGATATAAATTTTGCAATTATTTTATTATATATGGAAAGTAAAACATGAATCATTAACATGATTTCTAATAGCATGTATGTTATATAGATCATGGTACAAAATTTTAGTTCATATATAAAATTATATATATACTATGTTACAAGTACAACATTTCAACAATATATTTTGTTAAGACATTCAGGAAAATTATTAAAAAAAAATTTTATACCTAATATATAATTATAATAAATTTATACCATAATATTATCTAATTTTTTTTATACGTTTATATTTCCAACGTAAATTTGTATATTATACTAATCAAAATATGATAAAGAAGAAAGTAAAACATTAACTTCCGTATGTAATGGAATGTAGAGAATAAAAAGCTTACTTTTTTTAATAAACTAAATAATCTATGTATCGAATAATATATTTACAATAAAAACTAATTTTTTGAGGAAGTTAATTTTTAATTTAACAGAATACATATTGTCATATATTATATTTAACGTCTAGTTAAATTCCTTCATTTATTTAAATTTTAACATCAATAATAATAAATTGAATTTCTTATAGGGTACTTATATTATTATTTTTCATAATAAGAATTAGTTGAAATAATATGAAATGTACTATTTTAACCTTTAAAACAAATAATTGTTTTTAAAAGATTTTTTTTTTATTATATTTAATAAAGTAATATTTATTTATGTATAGCATTATAAAAGATTTTAAAGGGTTCATAAATATATATCCCAATGTAACGTGGAGTTTATATGAGAATGTACAAAAAGAGATTTATTTTTCTCTACAACATATTAGTACAATTATATTATTATCATAGGAATATAAATAATTGTAAAGAGTATATAACACTATAAACTTTTTTAATAAGAATTAAGTTATACTCTTTTAAAAATTATATTATTTACAATAAAAATTGTTTATTTTACACTGTAGAAAATATAATATCTCATTATAATATTAAGAAAAAATTAAATAGGTCATTTTGATAAGAAACCTTTTTTTTTTAAATCCATATATGATAAATTACATATCAATATATTATGTATAATTCTTTTACTTATATAAATGTTAAATTGACAAAAATTTTGTTTTCGTTCTTTAATTAATGTATTTTAAAATATAATGGCATCCGATAGTAAAGGAAATACCACCCTCTTTATCTTTTATTTATAATTATTATATATGTCATATTATTACAAGAATTCCTCTATCTAAAAATGAAATAAAAATTCTTTTTGTCTATGGATGATTTTTTATATTTATATATTAAAAAGTTTTTATTAATTTTTAGGATAATTTTGTGAAATTATTTCTTAAATATAAAAAAATATTTGATGGCACTACCTCAGTTTCTATAGGAATTGAGTCTACAGTTTGTTCTATGATTTACAAGGAAACTTTAAAAAAAAAAGCATGATCCGACATTTGTTTTTCCATGTCAAAATTTGTTTTCGTACTTAAGTAATATAAATATATATATTTTATCTGATGGACGAAAACCATGTAAATATTTGAACTATCTTTTAAATTACTATCACGAATCTACTAAATTTATTAAAAAAAAAGATAGCTGATTTAAAGGATATAAAACTCTTTTCTCTAAAAAAATTAATCATATATGTGAGCAATATATAAAAATAATTCATACAGAAACGTTAAAAGAAATTCGAAATCTGTACAATTTATATAAGGATTTTGATAAATTTATTGATCGAGACAACGTATATAAAGGTCATAATTGTGAAAGTGCTCAATGATGTTATGATTTTTATATTAAACATTGCAAGTTATGTGAAGCAAATAAGAGTAACGAATTTTGTGAGCAGTTACATAATTTTAAGAAGATATATGATAAAAAAATGAACAAGGTAAATGCTTGTTCTTATGTACCAAAAATTTTAGAACCTAACTATAATTATGTATTTGTTTCCAGTTTAATAATAGCTTTCGTATTACTAACAATTTCCACTTCATTCATTTTATTTAAGGTTAATAAGAATTATACAAAGTAGTGAGAATATACTATAATTTTTATAATTCATTTTCATATAAAAATAATAATTTTGATTATATATAAATATATATATTTTTTTATTTTTTATTTTCTTCCGTATATTTTACTACAATGAAATCGTGGTTAGGCAGACATTTACAAAGGAAAAAAATAAAAGAACACAACAAAATTGAAAAAGTAGTAAGGGAATCGTTACAAGACATACATAAAGACATAAATAGAAATTATGAAGGAACTTTCTATAATATAGGTTATCATTCACTAGCAGATGATTGAAACAAAAATATATATTATAATATTTGTATTAGAATATCAAATGCTCACTGATATAAAAGTCACATAAAAGTAAGAATTTTATTAATTCGTAAGGTAAACTAAAATTGAAGATATGAATACTCACTTAAAAAAATTACAGAAATAATGATAAAAAAATTATACAAAGAAAAGGCTAACATAAATACAACACCACTGTAAGATCTAACAGAAGAAAAATCTATTTGCATATTAAATATTCTTTAGTATTCAAAAAGAACAGAGTTTAAACCTATATATATAGAACAAGATTACAGAGTACATATTTATTTTTTTACACAACAATATAAAGTAACACTTATTAAATAAGTATTAAAAAAGAGGGGGGAAAAAAGAAACAAACAAACGTTTTAAAAACTCCTATAATATTACTTTATAAATAAAACGAAAAATTCTTAAAATAAACACTTTAATCAAAAACTAAAAAGAATACATATTTTTGATTTATAACTATATTTTAAACTTTTATTATTATTTCTCCTCTTATAATTAAATATAATTAAAAATTTAATTTATTATACAACAATTTTTACATTGTCATCTTCAAATTATATAAATTATATGTGTCAATGTAGTAAGGATATTTATAAATGAAGAAAAATGAGGAAAATAATTCTATTGCAAGCATTTAAATGGGAATAATTCTATCATTGAGTTAATAATTAATAAATATGTTCTTATGAAGTACTATTATTAATTATGTTTTTCCGCATTAATACTATTTTATACGTATAACCGTCAAGATGGATAAACAAGTGAATATATGTAAATAAGGAGCATATATAAAATTACATTATAATTTAAAAATTTTCCCTAAATAGAAATAATAATACTAACAAATTGTATTTATATTTTTTTATTTCATTTTTTTATATATTATAGTAAAACTAAAAATAGTACAAATATTCCCATAAATATAATGTCAAGTAACACAGTAATATTCAAATAATTAGAAAAGATTAAAGGTAATTTTTCTCTTTAGAATTCTTATTTAATTCCATTTCTATACTCACCATGGAATTAATTATATATACATTCAAATACAAATGAAATCTTTTGAAGTATGGTCTCCTATTTTTCATTTTGTAAAATTTCCGGGTGTCTCTCTAATTTGTGAATTATAAATTTAAGAATATTGATTTATTTTAATTATTACACACAATTACATATTCCAATGGATTTTTAAATATATCTAAATTTTAGTTATTAATTTACATATGAGATGTTTTTTATTATGCTTAACATCATATTCCAAATAGTAAAACACTAAAAATATATTATGGAAATTATTCCATATTATTAAAACATTGGCATGTTCATATAAAAAGGATAAACGGAAATTTTTTTAGTATGAAGTGGTGCTGAATTATATGCTTCATAATTATTTATAGTAATGATAAATTTATATATAAAAAAATACTTAAAATATGATTCATAGTTTTGAAAAATATAAAGGCACTACTTAATTTTTTATACTATTTTAATTTTTGTTTTTACTTTTATTGTATTATTTATATATAAATATATATGTTTATATTTATTATACTTTGAAAGCTCTACTACATAAATAAATACAAGGTATTAAGTTAAAAATACATAAAAAAAAAGCTAGAATAAATTTTCTATTATTATATATGTTTTATACCATTAAAAGTGATTATATACAACCATAAACGTCCATAGTATGTTTATCTAGAATTTGCTATGTAAAATACAACTAATTCTGTAACAAACAATAATTTTTATATATAATATTTTACAATAAAATATAAATATATATATATATGTATACGGTTAAAGCATAATTATTTCTTATATATTATATACATAAAATTAACTATTTTAAGAACATATTTTAATATTTAAATCAACAAAAATGTTGAAATAGAGTATATATATATATTATATATATAATATATCATTATAATGTATAATTAATTAATATTTTTAAAATTAAATTAAAAATACATTGTAAATAAATAAAATATTAAATGTACTTGAAGAGAATTTAGTTACAATAATTTATAATACTCAAAAATAATAAACTATAATTAATTTTTAAATACTTCGATTTATCATTATATTTATTTATTTTAATATTCAACATATTAAAAATTTAAAATATATTTTAAAGTAAATACATTTTATAATTCATTTATTATGAAACCATCAATTATAAAAATTAATTAAAATTAATTTCTACAAAAAAAAGAAACAACACTCTTTTTTTTTTTTTATTAAACACAGAAAAACACGTTTGCAATAAATTTAAAGGAAATAATACATTTTTTATAATTAGGTAACGATATAATAGTTTTGAATTGTAAAGTAAATGAAATGAAAAAGAGTTATATGCAGTTATTAAGATTAGCGAAATGAAATTTCTTAATAATTTGACGAAACCATAGTAAGTTCTCATTTAATGATAATTTTACAGAACAAACATATATTTCATGACAGATGTATAATATTCACATATATTTATTATTCCAAAAAATATAATACAAGCAACAAATTTAAATACAAAATTTAAAAATAAAACAGTAAAACTAAGGAATAACAATACATATTTCTATAACTTACATCAAAATAGTTATTTATATATATCTGTTTTTTTGATATTAAGTACATGGGTATTTCATATGTATCTATTATTTTTAATTGTATCACATATCTTCTTATTCCACATTAAATATTTTTTTTTAGCGGAGGAATTAACATTATTATAATAAATTTCAGTTCTATTTTTCTTTTTAGTATTAAATTTTTCAATTTTTTTTAAAGCATAATCAATACCTAATACTACTAAAACTCCCACAAAAAATAAAACTGCTGAAATCACCGGTGGTACTGCATCAAGTTTTACCCCTATGCTAGCTAAATCTGTACAGTTTCCAATTATTAGTTTCTTAACAAGAACATATACTGAAAGAAGTACTAATCCCAACAATTAGATTACAAATTATAGATTAAATTTTGAATATACCTTTATATGCGTCATTCTATTTTCAGTGTTTTTATTAATTTTCATTTTATTCTGAATTTTACCTATAGAATCTAATACGCTTAATATTTTTTTTTCAAGAAATGCATCAATACTATTACATAAAGAAGGTTTTTTTTTTCTTATCTAATTTATTCCTTTACTCTGATTTCAATAAAATTTCTTTTATTATTTTTCTTCGTGATTTAGGTCCTTTAGATTTTTTAGACACAACTTTCTTTTCATTTATTAATTTAGTGTCACCAGAGTCATATAATGTATGTCGAGTGAATATATATCCAATGAACACTCTGATAATAATCTTTTAGTTATTAAATATATATAGCCATTTATTTTATAACTCTTATCCATAGATTTACCACACTTACACTAGAAAAAAGAACATACATATTTATTATTTGTAGGTATATATAATTTTATACTAGGAAAATATAATTTTTAAAAATAAAACGTGAAACAAAAAAAAATAAGACATATTATTCTAATGCCATATTATTGTTACAATTTCACGGCCACATTAAGTGGTAAATGAAAATATTTTAATAAGAAAAAGGGGTTTAAATTTTTCTTTCATTGTAAAGTTATTTAAGCCTATTATACATAAAATAATAAAAATATTAACTATATTTTAAATCAAGAAAATAATAAAACAAACATATTATATTATTTTCGATTTTTGCACTTTATTTTAAAAGTAATACTTTGAGCTTATATAATTATGACTCGTATTAAATTTTACAAATTAAGAATAGCATAAATATTAATATAGTATAATTTATATATATAGTTTATTATATTAAAAAAAAAGTAATAAAATAAAGTAATATTAAATTGAAAGACATTACGTAAGCTAAAAATAAATAAAAAATTATTTATTCAGTTATAATTTTTTTTTATTTATTTAAATGAATATATATAATGTATAAAATGTAAAGTTATGTACATTTAGCAGCTAATCATGAACTTTTACATTGTTTCCAAGTAAAAATTTTAATTTGATATGTTTGTTTTTTAGGGTACCCTTCTGTAGTTAAATAGTATTAGTTATTGTGGCAGTAAAAATAATAGAATAAATATATTAAGTTAGGTAAAACATTTTTAATTATATAAAATATAGGTTATTACCAATCTATAAATAAATATATTATTATATAAACTTTTAAATATTAACAATATAATGATTAATCTTAAAAAGAATTTCTTAAGTGTTCTATATTTTTAAATCTACAATAATAATAAAGGCAATAGTTTTGTGTAATGTTTTTATATTATTATAATTTATATATAAATTAAATATAATTTATTTTCATTTAATGGCATTTATAATAAATTATAAATTCCATATTTTATTTTTTCCTATTAAAAAGACAAATTAACATATATTTGGAAAATCCTAATATATTAAAAAAAAAAGTAAAAATATATTTAGTATACAAAAACGCATGCAATTCAGTATATTCGAAAATATTTATAGTAATATAATATAACAAAATAAATATAAATTTAAGTTATAAAAAAGGATAATAAAAGAAATGTAGCAGTACAAAAAATTTACTAAATTTTCTAATAAAACCTTTTTTTTAAATTCCAATTATAGTTTTTTTTTTAAATACATACTATTACAGAGATATTCTGAAGAGAATTCATAAACAGTTAATATTTTAATATTATATAATAATTTCTTATAACAAAAAATTTATTTTATATTCTATTATTATAACTCTCAAATTATAAAACAACGCATAATAATTATAAATTTATTGTAGTTAAAAAAATTTAATTATATTTGTAAAAAAAAAATATTTCATTTAAAATAATTTTTTTGAAATAAGTGATATTTAAAATATTATCATAATTATATTTTTAAGTACATTATCTGTACGTATTCTGTAACATCCATAATAATACTTGTTTATTATGCCTTAAAAGAGTTTTTTTTATATAGACATACAATTTAATGATTTAAAAAATATTTTCCAAATAAAAAAGGGATTAACCATATAAATTGGTAGAAAAACATTTTATAAGTTATATTATGAAATAAATTACTATAACATAAAGACCCAATTTAATAATAATAGTTTAATTCACATTCTCATGAATTCCTGGGAATGTGTATATTTGTTAAACGTTTTATCATTTACCTATATATTTAATAGAAATATTTACTGATTTATTTGTTTAACTATATCAAAAATAAAAACAGAAATCATTTTTTATCATTAATTTATTTTATCATAAATACTTAAATATATTTATATAAATTATAATTAAATCAATAATGCGTATATATACTAATAAAATGATATATATAATAACATTTTTATCCATTGGAAAATATAGTAGCACAAAAAATAATACACATCTACAAAATGATTCTACTAAAAATTAAATAGCACATATAAATATTTAATATCTCATAGTAATAACCTAAAACCTAAACCTTGAAATACATAATTTTTGTTTGAATAAATGAATAAGACATAAATGTATAATGTTACTAAATATATATTTATTAACTCATTTTGAATTCTCCTAACTATAATATCAAATATAATAAACATTTTTTTTTGAATATGTTTTTTATAATAATTGATTATTTTTCTCATAATTTATATTGTTATTAATGTTATATAATTATAAAGTATATAACGTTTTTTATACCATTATATTGTTTAAGAATAAACAAGAGTATACCACATATATTTTCACATAAAATTTTATTTTTCTATTGTTTTATTAATTCATCGTTTTACATTGTTATTTCCTAAAGATCTATGACTTCTTGGTAACTATGGTATTACTACTAATTCAGTCATAAACATATATCACCACAGACAAATACATTTTAATTAATTACGAAAATGATTGAAATTTCTATATTCATCTAATGCTTTCTACATAAATTTTTTTTTTTTATTTTACTATAGTACTTCATTAATGTTATTTTTTCGTAATTAATATACTATATTGAAAATATATTTAACACATTCATATAATATATATGTTTACTTACATTTAATTAATATAATATTAACAAAAAAAATTATATAAGATGTAATTAATTCATGTTCACATTAATAATTGTATAATTCAGTAAATATACAGGACAAATGTAGAACGAACATAATTAAATGAATAAATTCTATTTTTTAAAAATTAGTTTCCTTATACATAAATATTAGTAAAAGAGAACATAAAAAAACAATAAAAGAAAATCAAATATGATATTATATACTGCATATATATTATCTAAACTAATATTAACTAGAATTAGTAAAGTATAAATATATGTAATGTACAATGATAATATTAATAACTTATAGAATAATAAAATTATAAAAATAAAAAAAAAATTATCTTTTATCTACTATTTAAAATTTCATGAATGTAGCGTACATTTTTGTATCTTACATTATATTTTTGTTATTAATTATATTATTTCATAATTACGAAAAGATAGTAAGTCATAATACAGAAACGGTAATTATCATATAATCTAATATAAGAAGTTTCAGTGCTTTCCTTTTTTAACGTATATTCCTAGATGTTATGAAACGAATTTATATTTTAAATAAAATAAAATGTATAACAGTCATTATACATCTAATTCACTTTTTCTTTATATATTAACAAAACTATAACAAAACAAATTATAACATAACAATATAACTACATTCATTCTCTTGGTATCTTCGCACGAAAAACAGGATATATTTATTTATAATTTAAAACAAAAAATATATTTCTTTAATTATATCAACAAATAATCATCTAAGACAGAAACCTATTAAAAACAAGAATAATCTTTACAGATACAAATATAAATTAATGAAAAATTGTAACTAATTTATATGAATTGATCCTTCGTATATCAATATTAACTTAAAAAAATATATATTTCATGAAAATCGGGAAATATTCCCAAATATTTATGTCAACCATAATATTGTGTTAATTTGATATACTATATTAAAATAAAAATTGAAAACATTGTAATATTCAAATTTACAAAATATTAAATATTTCTATTTTGACATTTACGAACCAAAAAATTCACGCAAATACAAGTGGATATATGAAACCTAAACAATTATATAATTATTTTTTACGTGTGTATTTTATTAAGTAATTTAGAGAACTTCATTGCTATAAAAGACTACAAATTAGGGAAAGAACGATAATCTCTATTATGAATCTCACTCATTATACTTGTTGACTTTTCATGTTTTTTAATTTTTTTGCAGCCAAAAGCAATAGCTAATAAAACAAAAATACTTACTACTAAAAACAATACTGCAATTAAAATTTGTGCAGCGGTCTGTTCTGTCCAAATATTAAAAGAAGTTGATTTACACACCACAAGAACTATTGGAAATCCAACTAATGCAAGAAAACCTGGCAAAAAAGAAATCGCTTTATAATTATTATCTGTCTTCTCTCTTAAATTATTTATATTAGCATTCGTAACACCCCTAAAATTATTTAGAAAATGTATATTGTCTAGCATTCTTTTTTCAAAATATGAATCTCTTCCAGTGTAAACAAAAGATTTACCCTTTCTTGCTTGTTCATAGCATTTGATATTATTTATTGAACAATCATTTGTTTTTTTATTTTTACCTTTGGTTAATATATCATTAAAATTATATTTCTCTTCATATTTTCCATTGTATGGAATGCTATTACTTAACCATCTATTGTTTACACTATTTTCTTGTTTATGTTTTGCTAGTAATCGATAAGTTATTGTATCTAATTTTTTATCCATGTTGTGTAGAAGAATATATTTGTTAAGCATACCCTACAAAAATAAAGTAAATATTTATTATTTAAAAGAAGAAATACTCTCATACTAATAAACATTACTAAAAAAATATAAAACGAATAATACAAATAAGAAAAATATACTTAAATAACATTTTTATACCATATCACTATAAAAATGACATATCCAAGTTAAAAGGATAAACGCACCAATTTTAATAGAAAAGCGTAACTTATTTTTTTGTTCCATCATATAGATTTTTAATATTGAATTATATATTCAAATAGAAAAAAATTAACTATATTATAATAATATATTTCTAATGATAAGGGATATGTATTTATTAAAAAAATATTTTTTCTTTATTTTTTCATAAGAACTTAATAAGATATATAGAACTATATCGTTTATTACGACAAAGGCAAAAAAAGTAATTTCAAAAATATATTATAAAATTTTTATCATACTGTTATTTATAAAAAATTTCAATTAATATAGTGAAATTTCAATTTACATTCATAAATATATAAAATAGTTGATTTAATTAAATAACATAATTGTAATTTATCATTTTTTTATTTACATTTTTATAAATAAAATAAAACATGTTATCCATTAATATTTCAAAATATTGCAATTAAAACATAGAATGCATAAAATATTGATAAGGGATTATCTTACATTTAAAGAAAATAATTACTAATTTTAATGATAATTTCTATTTAATGCTTCTAATCTCATATATTCATTTTTTAAGAACCTATTGATATTGTTAAAAAAATTTAATTATTATAATAATATAATAATATTAATCATAAATTGGAAAAGAAATATTTTGTACAAATTTTTGTAATATATTTAGTTCATTATTCTTACTATTTAAACAAAAATATTCTTTTATATACAATAATACATTTAAATAATCCAATTCATAACATACTACAAGATCTAAGAAAAAAAAAATTAAGGTAAAGGAAAGATTTCTTTATTTTTGCATCATAATTTTAAAAAAAATTTATTTATATGTTTCATTTATATCATTATTTCTAAATGAAAATTATTGTAATTCATGAACTTAGACATATCATATTTCTTTTTAATTAAAAATGTACATTTATTAGATATATCAATATAAAAAAAAAAAAAAAAAGAAAAACTGATTTTTTACATCAAAAAAGCATTATTATATTTTTATTATTTAAAATTAAATATGAAATTATCTTGATCTTTAAAAGTATTATATATTAATAGTATTCATTACCTGTGCCCATTTTTTTAATATCAAAATTTATTTACAATTAAATTTATTCGTATATAATATATGAAAACAAATTTAAAAACATAATAATCCATATCTAATTTATAATATAAATTATGAGCTAAATAAAATAAAATATTATGAAATATTTACGTATACAAAGATTTCATAGGTTTTACGAATATTCGCTTTTTATAAGCATTTTTTGCAGTTTTTTTCATTAGATATATGTGTATTTGTATAAATTAGTAATTTTTTTGTAAATTTGAAGTATCTGTTGCAAAGAGTTTAAATTTTTTATAATTTATTTAATTTTTTCCTTATTAAAAAGTATATCTAAAGTGACTTACGTTTATATATATTAGTAATTAATCTCTATTATTTTTCGAATTATTTTGTATATTCATTATAATTTCCATAGAAGTATTCTTCTAAATTTATCATTTATATATTAATATAAAGTGCCATTAATAGATGATATATGCAACGTTATACTCTGTAGGATAAATAGTTTCTGTTCCTTCAATATTTATATTAAGGGACGAAAAAAGATATTTTTACAATTACTATAGAAATTTAGTTACTAGCTGTAGAAAAAATAGTGATTCTTTAATATTTTAAATATAAAATTTTTACATTTTTATATATATACTCATAGAAATTAAACCCTAATAAATGCACATAAAAGTATATATTATAATTAATATACCAAGTGAATAAAAAATCATGGTTTTATATATACTCATTCTATAATATTGTGATTTTGAGTTATATCTGTATCTTTATTGGAATTTCTATTTCTATTTTATGAAATATATACTATATTATATACTGAGTTCAAAATTTATATGAATTAACATTAATTTATACCATTGAACAGAAAATAATATCGGTCCATTTTAATTTTATCATTATTATTTATTTTTTATCACTTCAGAAATATTTATTTCCTAAAAGATTTATTATATTTATATATTATTTATGATGAACAATTCTGTTATATGCTGGAGCAATTTTTACATATCTTTATTAAATTATATATATTATCTGCTCACATTTTTAAATAGCAATATATACATATCAATATGGTACTTTATATTTCTCATTTATTTATTATATTTTCTCTTGTGAGAAAAATAATTTCCGTTCATTTGCGCAAGTCTCCATATATAAAAATATAACTTTTATAATCTAATTCAAAGACAAAAACATATATATTTTTTTCCTTCATGTATTTTTCTAAATGTATTTCCTTTTCCCTTTTCTATGAGTATACTGTCTAAATCAAACGTATATTTACAAACGTATCGATTTTAGTAACCTTCTGAATAAATTCAACCTTTTAATATAATCACAAATTTTATTTATAATTCTTGTTACCAATTTCCTAACTTATCATATAAGACTGATATAAATTTATACGTTTTTACTCATAAAATTTATAATAAAATTTTCTCCTTTAATTTTTTCAAAAAAAAATTTTTTCTACTTCTATTGGTCAATATTCCTTCTTTTTCTCTTTACCATTAATATCGTTTCAGCATACATTTTATTAAAAAAAGGTATTTCAACCCCCTATTCTTAAATATATACTTTTATATCAATTGCAACCATGTTATTTTTCATAGTTATAATATTGCTATAAATATTCAATAATAATGTTCCACTTTAACTTTTCTTATATTTATGTGGTAACATTCGTAATTGTCAATATACAAGAATGTTACCTTTGTGTATTTTTTAATATTTTTTTTGTTTATTCAATTTTATTTAATGATTAGAACTGTTTTTTCATTTTTTCGTCATTTTATTTCTTCTAATATTTCATAGAAATGTATATGTCTATAAGAAAAAAAGAATAAAAATATATATATTTATGATGTAAAAGTTGTAAAATAAAAATTATTTCATGGATATTCTTCCATTATTATATGTTTTATCTTACAATTAATTAAAAAATTTTTTTATTAAGGACACAGAATAATTCAAAGTGTTCTTTGAATTATACTTAATTATAAACTCTTATTTACTTAGATAAATTCTTTCAATACTTAGTATTAGAATGTATTTGAGAGTTTATCATTTCATAAAAAATGAACGTCCTGCGTACGAAATTTATTGAACATTTCTTAAAATTTCATAAAATATTTATATATGAATAGATATCCTAAGAGAAAATTACAAATGAAAGTATATTTTTACAGGTTTGTGTTTCATTATTACTACGAACAATATAATATTAAATATAATAATAGTTTCAATATGACAATCAGGTAACAACTAGATAGAAATAAATATTATTGTAATATTTTATTCATAATTTTAAATAGATAAGTACTGGTATGTTTAATTTCATCAGTGTTTTTAATTAAACATGTATTATATAAAATATGATGGGAAGGTTTCGTTCCAAGTAATTATTTTTATTTAATATATTTGAAAATGTAAAAAAAGAAAATAGATACTGTTTTAATAGAATTGTTCCATATATATATTACTTTCACAGAATATATTTTAATAAAATACAATAATACTTAATATTTACAAAATACAAAAAAAAAAATTAAGAATAAATATAATTAATTCTTTTATTAATATTCTTATTATAATTTCTTAACTCTCCCCATACATAAGTATCTATAAATGATACTTTTCTTTTCTCTTAGACCTAGGTATTCTTTTTGAAAAGAAAATATGCGAATATATTATTTAAATGTTTCAACAATACAGTTTAAAGTGCATAAATTTGTGATAAGTAATACATATATTAATATTATGTTGCATGTTTCATTTGAATCTATAAAAACATAAGTTCAATACATTAAATTTTTTAAAGAAGATCACGAACAAAAAATTTGCGCAGGAAACTTTGTAGAAAGAAATTAGTTAAGCTTTATAAAAAATATTTGAATCATTTTTTTTATGTATATCATGATAATATTTAATTAACAAGAATAAGCTCTCTTAATGAAATATCAATTACTGTAAACAAAAAATTTCTCACTTTTTTAACGTTTATATTACTTAATGAGCGTTATGAGTATAAAAGAATTAATCATTATCATAATGCACTATTATATTCTATACAATATTAACATCATGTTAACATATTAATTAATACATTTATATATAACCATAAAAAAAAACAAAAATATATAAGGAAATACCACTTCTATATTATGTAAGCATAAAATTATATATTTTTTTTTATTACGCCTTATCATAAAATAACCTTCCACAGATATATACATATATTTACAATATTACCAAAATTATGAAGCAAATTAAATAGTTCGTACATAAGATATACTAGTATAAAATTATATTTATTCCGTTAATTTAATATTTTAATAATATTAAAATTTGAATATTTCATTTATTTTAAAAATTTTAATATTCTTCATATTAATACATTTTGATAAATTTGAATTACCAAAACAACTATGCATAATAATAAAATTATATGTAATTTTTAGCTATTCATATAATTGAATATATACAGAATTTTGAAGTTCTTTAAGAATTATAAATAGTCCATTTGTAATTACGATAAATTTACATTATATAATGATAACTATACACTTACATCCTGCAAAAAATACTAGAAGTACGTTAAAAAATATTTTACAACTAATATGCTTGAAAA
This sequence comes from Plasmodium malariae, assembly GCF_900090045.1. Lineage (NCBI taxonomy): Eukaryota > Apicomplexa > Aconoidasida > Haemosporida > Plasmodiidae > Plasmodium > Plasmodium malariae. The sequence continues at coordinate 81,967 of NC_041783.1, forward strand.
CATATTTCTTGTAAATCATATATTATAGAATAAATGATGAGTTTTTTATATAAGAAACAATATATATATACATCTGTATAACTCATTATAGTCCATTTCTTATATTAAATATATAAAAAGACAGGTTTACTGTTATGTTAAAACTAATAATACTTGTTCTTAACAACCTAAAAATTATTTTAGATTATAAAAACATATATATAATAAAAATTAACATTTATGATTTCATATATAAATTAGCACTCCTCAGTAAAATTATATGAATAGTGCTATTTTATATTCATTTAACACGCATACGTATAATTTTTACTTCTATATAAATACAATAAACTATATATGAAATATTAATATATAGTTAATCAGGAATCATTCGTCATATAACAAATTAGAAAATACTAAAACATTCTCAATGGTAAAAATACTAAAAGTATATATTTTTTTTAATGTTGTCTATCAGAAAGAACATGTATAATTAGTCGCACTAAAAAAAAACAAGTAAATATATATGCGCTTAATAAGTATATATGTAAAGATATTACAATTATTACTTTATATAAAAAATTTCCAAGAAAATTGAAAAATATTACTAATAACTAATTTTACCTTTTACTAAATTTAATTTTTTCATATTTTTTAACTTTTTTATGGTAATAAAATATTCCTGATATAATAGTGACACCCAGTATAAAGAACATTGCACAATATATTAGAAAATCAAAAAACGGTGTTATATAAAATTCTGTATTTCCTCCATTGTCTTTTGGTACTTCATACTTAAAAAACAAACCTACAGATGACTTCAAGTATTTGTGAAATTCTTTCATTATTGTCAGACCTAATAAAAAAATCAATAACTTATATAACCCCCTACTAAGGCCACAATTACAAGAAAAATCTAATATTAATCCTAATGATAAGAACAAAAACAATAATAAAGATAAACCAATTCGTAATCTGTATTTTTTATGTATTATCCTTTTGAAAATTTTATCAGTAATTGTTCGGTTATTTTTAAGGAAATCCAAATAGTCAAGTTCTTTGAATATTGTTTTTTCTAAATGGGAATATTTTTTCGTTTCAAATGTGCTATATTTATTTCTAATAGCATGTTTATGGTCTTTCGTATTCTTTAAGTAACATCTATCTATTCTTTTCTTCCTTGAATTGAACTCCTTTTCAATATAAGATATATTTTTTCTTTAAGTCACTTCAATATTTTCCATTTCTTTGTTTAGATGAACAATACTTAAATCCATTCCATTATTATTTTTCGCTAATAATCTATAAGTGTTCGTATCAATTTTGCTACCAAAGTCGTAGTTCCCATGTATACAATTCTTATGCGAGCTCTAACGAAAAAAACAAAATGAAAATATTTGTTATTTAATAGAATAAATAAAATAATGATAAAAAATAGTATTAATAAAAATAAAACAAAACACATATATATTTTGTAAATATCATTAATATCTTTATACAGTGACTTTTTTAAAATAAAATACCCAAGATAAAAGTATAAGCACAGTAATTTTAATTAAAAAGAGTATAATCTCTATTTTCTCCATGATATAGATCTTTTAATATCGTAATACAACTCAAACAAAAAAAAATTAACAATAATAAAATATACTCCTAATTATAAAACACAATATATATTGTTTTTAAAATCATTTATTTTCTCATAAAAACCTAATAAACTGCATATAAGTACAATAACTTTCATAGCAGAAAAAAGATGATATATCTTTAAAAATATATTGCATAATTTTTATCATAATATTATTATTAAAAAGTAAATTTTCATAAACATAAAGTAATTTTAATTCATTCACAATTATTCAAAATATATAATTTAATTATTTAATGATGTTAACTAATTAAATAATTTTTTTTTTTTGATCCTATTGAAAATAATAAAAATATAATTTATATTTATATTTGTAAATTTTTAGTATATAGAGTGTATAGAATATATAGAATATTGGTAACAAGCTACTTTATATGGTGCGCTAATTAAAACTAAACTTAACTATATTTTTCCGTTTATAATTGGAATACTATAAATGTAACATCTAAAAATAGGTTATTGATAAAATTAATTAATGGTTATAATAATTTTTTAACGATAAATAAGGGACAAATTAACATATACAACATTCTTTAATATATTAATTAGAACTATTCTATTTATTCATGGTGTATAATATATTTATATGTTTATATTTATAGAATTCTACCAAATTTGTAAGGAGGTATATGTTTTAAGGTAAAAGAATTATATTTTTTATTTCTTTATAATAATTTTTAATAAATTTTAATTCATACTATCAATTCTAAGTGTAAGGTTTATCATTGTTATACTTAATTCTTTTATTTTGCTTCAATCAAATACATATATTTATAGTATATGTTAATATAATAAAAAAACAATAAATGGAAAAAGAGTAAAAAAGAAAAAAATATTTAAATTATTCTAATAATAGTTTATGTTTAATTTTTTTCTAATAGATTTTTCCTTCTATATAAAATCCTTATAATGTATTTAACATATAAAGAGTTCGTTATTATAGTACATTATAACGGAATAAATTATATTAACTTATGCATTCCTTTTACGTGTTAATTGTTGAAATATATTTTCATAATTATCATGCTGTTTAAATTGTAATTATAATATGTAATATAGTTATGCATAATACTTATTATATAACAAATCATTTTTTCTTAAATTTATATATTCTCTCTTGTTAAACATAATATTTGAAATAGTTTATATTTTATCTTAATTAATATTAATAATACCATTTATTTTTCATTTAAAATAAACCTTTTTGAAAAGAATTAAGTTTTTTCAGATTAAAGGATTATGCATCAATACTGAAATTTATATTTTTTTCTAATAATGTATATATATACACATATTTATATTGATATTGATAGTGTAAGCACCATATGTATTAATTTAATATTCCATCAATTTTAATAAACCTAAACATATATTAGAAAAAAAGTTATACAACAAATTTTAATGTCTTGTTTAAATATTCCTTTATGTTTTAAATTTTTTTTATAAATTATTTTACATATATACAATTTAATGTATTTATTATTGTATACAAACTATATTCGTTTTTACACATAAATGCAAATTGGGGATAGCATAATTTTCATTTTACAATATTCAATAAAATTTATTTTTCATATTATGAACGTACAGAAAATTCTTTTTCCCTCTTTGTATTTTAAATCAAAGTTTTCCTATATTATACTTTTAAATAACATTACTTATTTCTTTTAATATATTCCAGAAAAATAAAGGATGTGTTCATGTTATATGATATTCACTTATTATTTTCTTTTTTTTTTTGTGTCTATTTTTTAATAATTTTACTCACCTGATATTTTATATTTTAAAAAATATATTAGTTAATTTATTGATATATTTTTTGATAACTACTAAACGTAATTAATTATTATAATTTAAATTATAATACCATATACAATAATATCATGATACATAATGCTTTCACTGCTAGAGGAAAATACATATAATTTCATTAAATATATATCTTGGGTTATTCTATATATCAACGGTAAGTATAATAAATATAACGTTATAACGTAAGGAAGAAGTAAATATTAAACTTAAAATGTGAAAAATAATATTTTTATTTGTTAAATAATTAATTACATAAACCTAGATATTTCCATTGTAGATAATGTATGTAATATAAGAAATATAATTTTTCATATATATTAAATAAATGTATATTAAAAAAATATATGCAACATAATAATTTTTCATTTTATATAATGATTTATTTTATATTATTTTTCCTACTTCAAAGATATCATTCTCTCTATTAATTAACTAGAAAAAAATATATTTACTCAAATTAATGTTATGTATATAAATAAAAAAATATTATAAGTACCTCCACGTTCATATATTAATAAAATCAATAGTTCTCTTTAAACTTAAATAAAAATATATATAATTATATATATAAAAAAATATTAAGAAAGTTGTAGCATAATAACGCTAGTATGTAGTATATATAGTTTATAAAATGTAAAATCATAATAGAATTTTTTTAGTATAATATATTTATGAAGTTATATTAGAATTATTCAATATCATATTATAATTTTCTTATTATAAATATTATTATTAATTGTTATTACTATTTAATGGAGAATAAATTTATTAAAAATATAAAAAGACAGAAATTGAAAGTACGATAATACAAATTATTATAATTATTATATTTATAAAGAACAAAATGTAAGTTATGTATATATCCTTATAATATATACTCTATAGATTTTACAAATAGTTATTGTAACAATATTTGCAATTATAATTTTACTATGCTGAAAATACAAATAACGTTTCATAATTCTTTTATGCTATATATTTAAAATTATTTTAAAACGTATATTATAAATTTTTCTGTTAATATTAATTAAAATATCCTATGATTTTTTATATTGATATTAAATGAAATAATGTCAGATTCATATAAATCATGATAATTGCTGAATCATCTGAATATATAAAATATAGTCTTACCTATAAGATTAATTTAGTATAATAAGTTTATAACCTTCTTATTTATATATAATAGAGCATTATATAATAAACAACATGAACCCTAATAATATTTTGTAAAGTATATATATATTTTATTAAGTAAAATAACATATATTAATCATATATTTTTTGATAATCTCTATAATAATAAAAATTTTTATAATTTATTATATATCGCATATCATTATTATCAATGGCCTATATATATAAACACTAAATGTTATTTTTGCAATATTTATATGATTTAAATATATTCCAAATATATTATTTTTTTCTTTTTCCACCATAATACAGATGTGCGTAAATAAATATTTTCATTCTAAATATCAATTGATTTTCCATTATCAGAAGATCCTTCAATTAATTCACATGAATCATCCGGAACTATTTTCCGTATTAATCTTTTTTTTTCATTTAGACAACTGTGAATCCGAGGTCTAAGGGAGGTGAATTATAATATAAAAATAAAAAGAATGAAATAAGTTATGTATATATATAACAATAATAATATTTTAATAAAAAGTAAGTACAAATTTATCCTGAATTTTCATAATATTTAAAGATAATTCTTATAATAACTTACACGAAACAAAAAGAGTAATAAGAAAATTTCCCATAACTGTAAAACCCAGGGATAAAGCAGTTTTCAATTCATGTGTTATAGAACAATTATAGGATGTTTTAATTCTTTAACAAGAAAATGTACTATCTACATACTCTATCAATGGTTTCCACAATTTCTCAAATTTTACTACCTATAATTACTTTCTATATTCATAATTAAGTCCTTTATATATATATTCAATTTTTTTTTGCTTAACCATTCATTCAAAAAAGTACAGTTCTTAGTATCACTAATTTTGACACTACCACCAGCAGTATCACTAACAGGCACGCTTATCGTACTTCTATCTTTAAAATTTTTATGAAGTATATAACCAATTTTATATAAATCTTTATGATAACATATAGGATTTAATAATTCAGATGGTACAGAATCTCTAGATACATTATCTTCATTGAAAAATGCAAAAAGCTTATTTTTCGTACTTTCTTCTAATTACTGAAAATTAAAATAAAATATTAAAATGAAACGAGAGTAAGGGTATGCAAATATATTAAAAATTTTAAGAAATTAATATTAAATAGTACATACATTATAATATTCAAAGTAAATCATAAAAAATATTAAGTAAATTAAATGAATAATTTTATATTTACTACCACCTTAAAAATTATACAATATGTGATTAAATTAAAGGTAAGAACTTTTAATATTCCAACAAATAATTTTTTGTATTTTATGAAAAAATCCTAAACAATATTTACGTTATTTGCTATAATATATAAGAAATTGAATTATAGAATTTTTATTAGTATATAATATTTTTATCAACCATTAACAAAAAAATTAACAGACATAAATTTTTCATTAATATTTCACTTAATAATTGAAACTAGTCAAATTCATTTTTATTATAAAATGTTACGAAAGCTGTTATTTCTATTCTCTTTGTATTAACTACATATAATATATAACCTAAAGAATTAATAATTATTTATATAAAAATATAAGTATAATATTACCTGCAATAAAATAATATTTTTTCTAATAAATGAATTGCTACTATATTTCGTAATTATTATTTATTTACGATAATAATAGTAATAATATAAGAATTATTTTTTTTATTTTACAATAATACATAGATATAGAAAAACATACACTGAGTGTTAGCATTAGTGTTTTAATTTATGTTATATTATGACATAAATCGGAAGAAACAAAACAGTTATATGCTTATTATGTAATCATATTTATACTAAGAAAAATAAAATAAAAAATTATCATTGAATAATTCTATAATATTTTTCACATATTATCTTTTATAACTTAAAAAGTTTATTAGTTCAAAATGTTGTACACCTCAGTATATGTATGTCAACCTGTAAAAGATATTACTCGATCATTTTACCAATTAAATGTTCTTACATTATTATATACACTAATATTTTTCTTATGAATTTACAGATTAATATATCATAAAATATATTTTAGAAAAAAATTTTAAAAGAAACAAGTAAAAAGTTTTGTTTCGTAATAATTATATAATTTTATAACAATGACTTTAGTTTTCTAAAAAATGGCAGAATAAATAAAATCCATTTTATTCCATAAAAACCAGAAAGCAAATATAAATTTTCTTATTATAATTACTATTATCAATTTTTATAATAATTCAAATATAAAATCAATCAAGTTATATATAATAATACTATATACGCTTATGAAGTTTTATAAATGTTAAAAATCTATATTTTGTTCTTAAAATTAAATAAATTATGATTATTACGTAATTTCGTGCTGTATTTATATAAATATAAGCACACGAAAAAGTATCATTAGTATAAAAGTAGAATTTCTTTCTTCCTTCTAAATAAGAAAAATTTGAAATATTACTAAATAACGTAAAGTAATATATAAAGTATAATTTCCAGATACTTTCTTTGTGTCCTCAAATATTTCTCATTTATCTTGTATGCATGTATGTATGCATTTTTGTCATCAAAATCAAAATTAAGAACCTAAACAATATTTCCTTATATAATGTGTTATTATATATACTATTATAATACTAATTATATTTTTACATAACCGTATATCTTTAATGTATACAAAAAAAAGTTAAAAACAATAAAATTATAGTGACAATCTATTTTAGTAATGAATAAGCTAATTTATAAAATGTAGGTTTTACATATTATATTTTCAAAGCATATTTTTTAAAATTGTACTTAAGCACTTTTTTTTTTTTTTTTATTTAATTAATAATTTTTTTATGAACATCATTAATTTATCTTCTAACATAAAACTTAGAATTTTTATAATTATAAAAAACAAAATATACTTTAAAAATATGTACTTTTTTAAATTTATATTTTTTATATTGAAATTACTAATATTTGAAAAAAATATATATATTTTTTCAATTATATTTGATGACGTTGCAAACTTTCTTAGAGTTAGTTTCTTTCTTTGTTATTAATATGATAAAATTATGCATATAAAAATAATGATATAAAGATGTATATAATGTATATTAAAATACCAATTTAATCATGCATATACATCATAAAGTGTAATTAAAATATAATGACTGAAATATTCTATTTAAAAATCATTAAATATAATTATATATATTTTCTTTAAAGAATTTAATTCATTTGAGCATATTTTTCATTATGTGTAATTTCTAAATAAAACAAGATTTAATATACAATTATGTTTATATTAAAATATTGAAACACACTATTTAAAAAATATTCAATAACCATGTAGTAATTGAGTACTTAATATATAAAATACATCTATTAATATATATACTTTAATATTTAATTTTTTTTACTTATAAATAGTATCAATTCAGAAATATACTCTATTAAGTACTTTTTAATATTAATACATATATTCTTAGATTATCTTGTAACAATTAATATAATCAGTATATTGTTTTATTTTTATTTACTTTGTACTTCTGCTATGATATATGAGAATTTAATTATATTCGAAAACGAAATTAATTATAACTTGTACATTAATGTACATGCTCCTTGTAATATTGTTGCTATATTTCATATAATTTTTTTATATTTAAGTTTCGTATAATTATAAATAGTTTCTTTTTAATATATTAGTATTCTCCCATTAATTCCGAACATCTATCCTTCTTAATTTTTATCATTAAACTTTAAAATGAATTTTTATATATTTTCTTTATAATTCATATACATTAGTTACATATATACGTGTTTTTTTTTTTGATATTCTTAATATAAATAAAAATTATAACATATTATAAGTACATACAATAAATGAAAAATAATATTTTAAGATTTTAATATTAATTAGTTTAAATAGTATAAAGTACCTTATAAACTAATGCACCCCTAATATTTTACATAATATCAAGTTATTTCACTATATTTACAGTAATTATTAGTAAAATATGAAAATAATAGAACAAATCATATTAATAAATTATATATAAACTTTCTTTTATATAAAACCACATAAATGTTATTTAGAAAGAAACTCAACAAAATATCTATGAGTATTTTCTTAGTTAATTCCCAATGATTTAGTCTTTTAATAATATAACAAATAAATAAATATACATATTATTTATATATAAATTTTCAATATAATATATATTCAATTTATTTGTGAAAAATTGTGTAAACTATACAATTAGTTATAAAACTAATATAACAGTTATAAAATATCACATAATTGTAATGATTTACAAACCCGAAATTCGTAAGCAGTTCTAATTAACCCATAAAGGATATTTTATTTCAATATATATTTTTAATTTCACATTTAGATTATGTAAAAAATTACTTTTTTTAAAAAGGTTTTTACAATTAGTTCCTTTCGTGAAATATTACCCATAGAATTATTTTATAAAATAAATATTACGATTCTTATTTTGTTGAAAATAAAAATTTATATACGTACTACTGTTAAATAAATTATTCATATAAAATCATAGAAAGCCCGAAAATACATATTTATTGCTAATTTATCAATAATTATACATGTTCTTAAATAACTTAAACAAATAATTATTTTATAATAGATTTACATAAAATACACAAAGCAAAAAATTTTAGTCAAATATAATTTGAAACACTACTTTAAAATTATAAGAAATATTCCACTATACGTTAATGTGGACGTACATACATATATTATTCATGAAATCTATTTTACCACGAAGATGTATATATGCATACTAAATATTTTGTTAAGCTCATGTTATTAATTGAAATACAAATTCAAAAAGATACAAACATTCAAATATTCAAATTAATAAAAGAAATAAGAACATAATTCTTTACTGCATTCTGATAAAAACTCCTGTATACGTAGGGGTATTTATAATATATAAAAAGTTATATTTATGTTCGTTAAGTGTATCACTAAGGATCTTACTTCATGTTAAATATATATTTACAGAAATTCCCATATAACTTATTATTTAATCTTTTCAAGAACTTAATATTTTCATATTTTATAATGTTTTTATGATAATAAATCAACCCTAATATAAATATGACAACCAATACTAAGAAAGGTATGTAATATAATACACATTCAATGTTAACATTTTTGTAGATTGATCCAAATTAAATCCGTTTAACCACGAAGACAAAATTCCCTTCAAATCACTAAATTTTGACACAATTAAAGGTATATCTTTATATAACAAACCTAATAACTTCAACAATCCTTCATTAGTCAAATTCTATAATGAAAAAACTAATACAGGTACAGTCAATAACAATATGAAAAATAATATAAGAAAAATGTATTCCTCGTTTTTTACGTTTTAACTTTTTATATTCTTTATATTTAGTTTCCTTGTTGTATTTAAGCTAATCTTTATAATACAGTTTTTTGAATATTTTTTTTTAAAAATAGTAATATCTTTTTCTTTCTGTTATACCATATTGAATGTTCTGAAAGTTTTTAAAGTTCCCCTCATTATATAATGAATCTATATGTAATTTCTTGCGTCTTCCGGAGAATAATAATTCATTATTAAATTTTTTTTTTTTACTAATTCCATTATTTAATAGTCCTTTTAAACTTGAATTATTTGAATCCTTATCCTGTTTATATTTTGCTAATAATCGATAATTCTTTGTATTTAATTTTCCACAAACACTGCATTTCTAGTCCAAATATTTATTAAAAGAGCTTTTAAAAAAAACAAATTTTAAGTATTTGTCATTTAAATGTATAATTAATATTAATCTAATAAAATACATTAATAAAAATGTAAAATAAAAATATGAATAATGAAAAAGTTTTTGCATAATATGATTACACCTTGTCATTCTAAAAACTACATATGCAAGTTAAAAATATAAATGTTGAAATTTTAATAAATAACAACATTTTAATTCTTTTTTCCATCATATATTTTTTTAATATTGTAATGTATTTAAAATTAATAATAATAACAATAATATATTATACATTAAAGGATGAATCATACTACTTATATTTTTTCAATTTCTTTATATAATTATTTCATAAAAAGATAATAATATATATATACATTCCAAAAACTCATTTTACAATATTAACCAAAATAAAATACCTTTAAAAATATTTTATAAAATTTTACGGTTTATATTATGTATAAAAAAAAAATTTAACTAAGATACTATAATTTTAATCCATTCATAAATATTCAAAATTTATAAGTTATTTATTTAAAATAGTATAGCAATTAAAAGTTCCTTTTTATAAAAATAATTCAAAATAAAAAAAAATATATGTAATATATACATATATCGAAATTCTCAGTATATTTAAAGCATAAAATGTATAGAATATAGATATGCTTTAATATTTTATATATTAGGAAAATAATTTCTAATTTCCTTTATTTCATATTATTAATTATAATATCTAAGATATATATTTAAAAAAAATTGTTATTATTGCTAATAAATATTAATAATTACAATTACATAATAATTTGAATAAAAAATGTGGTAAATAATGTCTACTACACTTTTTGTTTTATAAAATATAACTCATTTTGTTTTATAAGTTTCCACTTAAAAGGGTACTTTAAATTATGGTTTACAATACATTGAGAAAGTGTAATTTATAATATAACAATCAGTCTATGAATTAATAAATTTTTTAGGAGAAAACAAAGACTAAATTTTTATTTTCGTATTATATTTTTATAAATGTTAAATTTTAAGTAAATTTAATACGTATCATAATTTATAAATGAAAATTTATTAAATTTACCAACTTCACGTTTTTATTTTTTATCTACATATATATAACTGAAGAAATATTAATATTGTAGAAGAAAAAAAAAAACAAAAGGACAAAATTTATATATAAATATTTCATATAATTGCATTAATTTTAAAATATTCCAAATAATGTAACTTTTATATGATATTACTATACAGGTTATAATATGTAAATAAGAAATAAGCAAAGGTAACCATATAAATTACCATAATAAATTATTTAGTAACTACAAACAATTTTAGAAAAACTATATTATTATTTGTTTAGTTATTTAAAATATATATTATATGTAATCTAATTTTGCACATAAATATTAAATAATGATTACAAATAAATATAAATCATTTTTTTTTATAATAAATGTATCAGAAAAAATGATGTGTTAATTGTTTTTGATTCATAATTGGAATAAAACAGAAAATGATAATAGTAAAATTATTATACGCACTAAAAATTGCTATAAAAATCCTAAACAAATTTTATTTTATAGTTATTTTTAAAACATATTATATTTCCATCTAAATAATTAAAAAATTACGAATAAAGGAAAAACAGTTAAATGAGAAAATTTATATTACTGTTCAAAAAAAAAAACATATATATAAATACAATAAAAATATCCACTTATTTTCATTATATACAAAACAAGACACCTTAGCATTTAATTTTAAAATATCAATTTATTTTCTTAATATCCTTAACAAATAGTAATTTTATTCTAGTAAAATATAAAAATATACAGCAGCATTTTTTACATATAAAATTTAAATTTACAAATGAATTCAATAAAATAATAATTATTGTCCTCTTATATATTAATTTCATTATATAAATATATATCTTTTTATTATAATTTGTACATAAGCATAAATTTATATATTAATCCATGTTATCTAATTTTGCTTAAATTATATATTAAATTACAAATTTAAGAATTGTCAAATATTCGAATTCACGAAAAAAATAAAAACATACTGAACATTTACATATAAATGTGACTACTTATATTTATGGACATTTATAAAATATAAACAATTATTCTTATATTTATTAACTATATCATTAAAGATAATACAGGAAGTACATAATATTAAAAACTTCTTTTTAGAAATAAATATGTTTCTAATTATTCATTAAACGATTCCAGAAACTTAATTTTTTTATGTTTTATAACATGTTTATAATAATATAAAATTTCTAGTTTAAGTATAATACTTAATATTCGGAAAGTTAAGGTATACGTTAGAATACTAGATATTGATATTACTGTAATGATATAGTATTCACATACAGAAAACAATGAAACAATCCAACCCTTTATAATAAGAGCACTAGGATAAATGACAGTATCACCTTCTGTTGTATTAAATACGGATAATGCACTAAATTCACCAAACAAATCACTTGTTTTTCCATTAAACCTAAATGATAAATTTAATATAGGTATCATTAATACCATTAAGAACCATATCAAAAATAAACAAAGTCGTAATCCGTATTTTTTACGTTTTAAATTTTTGTAAGTCTTATCATTCATTAATATTAACTTTTTTAAAAAAGCTATATCATTAATTTTATTCATCGTTTTTTATTCATAATGAGAATGTGTTTTATGTAATATAGTACATTTATTTTTCATAAGTCGCTTAATCAGTTCCTTCTTAATGAACATCTTTGCAAATGTTCATTTTTCTCTTTGTCCCTTTTTCCATTATTAATTATAAATAATTTTTCTTTTTCTTTTTTTATATTATATGGTATCTTCTATTTTAAATCTCCAATATTTTAATAATTATCCTTTTTACAATTTCCTAATAATAGGTAAATTCTTTTATATATTTTTATACCAAGAGTATACTTGTCATCTGAAGATTTTTTAAAACTGCTCTAAAAAAAAAATGTAAATATTTCTTTATTAAATGGATAAATATTATCATTCAAAAAAATGTATTAAAAATAAACAATAAAAATGTTAAAAATTTAGATATATTAAGAAAATAATATCATACCATGCCACGGCAAAAATGATATAACTAACATAAAAAGATAAAGATAAAAATTTTTGTAAAAAATAAAAACTTAATTTTTTTTTCCATGTAACTAAGGAATTCTAATATAGTAATATATTAAAACAAAAAAAAAATTAACATTAATATATACACTTCCAACAATAAAAAAGTAATTATTTCATTTTTTTTTTTACTTTTTTCATTAGAGCCTAAATATATATAGTATATTTTAGCACATAGACAAAAAATAAAATATATAAAAAAAATATTTATAAAATTTTAAAATTAATATTATGTAAAAACAGTTATATTTAAGTATAATAATATAATTTCATTTTATTCATATATATTCATAACATATAAATTAATTATATGTTAGGGTAATTAGATAAATTTTTTTTTGTGATTTTTTTAATATTTGGAAATTATGAATTTTTTTACAGTACAGAGTGTATAGATTATAGATATATTTTAATAAACTATACAATAATATAATTATCACTATTTTTATGTTTTTATACTAATTAATCTGATTTTATAAAAATCATATTTTGAAAATATAGTTATTATTAACAAAAAATATTCGTTATTAATACAATGAAGCAAAAATATCAATAAATTAAAAAAACTCTATATTTTGTGAAAATTTACGTATTTTACTAATTCTAACTCTCATTTTTTTTTTATAGTCAATAATATACTTAAAAAGTGTAATTCTTAAATTAATATATTTCCCTTGAAAAAAATGCACATTAAAGGTAAACTAGGAAGGATTTTATAATATTTTATTATAGTTCTAGAAAACAATAATTTACATTAAAAGAATAATACATACCTTTATTTCTAAATAATATATATTTATATTCTAAAATAAAATTTTGTTTTTTAATTAATTATATGTACTTTAAAAAAATATATTATATAGTAAAAAACAATAAAGTTATTAAAAATAAAAATTATGTAGAAACAAATTAAACAATTACGTTAATATAAAAATATATCAATTGAATATGTATACGAATATAATCAGGATATAACATGTGCACCTAATATAAAAAAGAATAACAATATATTCTACTACTACATATGACTTATTAATTTTTGTATTTATTATTTTAGGTGTAATATATTAATTATCATTTATTCTTTTAAAAATATATATTTCCAGTAACATAATTTACAGGTGTATCAAAAATAATTAATATATGCGTATATAAATAAATAATATTTTATTAAAGTTAACATTATAATATTTTTGTTGTCCCCATCTATGTGTTAATTTCGTTATAATATTTACTAATGCTCTTATTATGTTTGTTTTAGTTTTTCTAATATTATTAAAATATCACTTTTTTAGTAGTAGTTTACGTTTCAATATATAAAGATCTTCATTCGATTTTAAATTTTTAGAATATCGTATATAAAAAAACTATAAAATAAATTAAGAAAAATAAGGGCATTATATAATAAACTTCTAAATATTTACTTATAAATAAAAATTTTCACTTATAGAAACGTCTATTATACTAATCTTTTTTTAATCTATTATTTTAAAAAATAATTCCTTAAATGTCTAAATTATTCATGTTACCTAAAATAAGAAATCATACACAAATACTTTAATTTCTGGAAAGTATTTAATTTTCCCCTTATTAAGTATATATTTTTACGTTTATAGTCTTTATATATATATATATAAATAAGGTTTAGATACTTTATATATTATATATAATTTTTATATTTATTTAATAAGGTCAATAATTTTTAATACGTACAAATAAACAATATAAATAAAAAATAATATTAAATTTCAATTTTCATAATATAATTTATATAGTTTAACTAGTTATATATAGCAGTAACCCCAAAAAAATTTATATTTATCTAAGTACTCAATTTTTATCTAATGTAATGTATTATCTATATGGTTTAATATACAATGTACTCAAAGAGATTATTGTTTTTACATTTCTACAAAGACAAAATTGTTGAAAATTTTCTCTTTTTTATTTATCTAATATAAATAATTGGTTTTATAATTTCTAAAATGATCCCATAATTCAACTATATATGTAGTCTTCGTGCCTATGTTAAAATATATGATTGATTATATAATAGTCATATAAGTAGATACATTACACTAAATGCAATAATTTTTATACACAATTCGAAAACCCTAAAAATGAGTATCAACCTCGTAAATATCATATGATTAAGCACAAAAGGGTACATCTCTTAATGTATATTAATGAAATATATTTACGTTGTGAATCGCAAAGTTATTGAGTTCTAGTAAAATTCTAATTTGTCGATTCACAAGTAAAAGTAGTAACTTCTGAAGCTACCGTGTATAAATTTATCTTTTTATTTTCAATAATTACATTAACATTTATGGATGTATTTTTTATGTTTTCTTTTGTCTAGTATTATAAATTAATTTTCTCAAAAATGTGATTGTTCTACACAATACATGTGAGATTTTACAACAAGAAATTACTGTTTTAATAGTGTTGTATATACAAATATGAAATTTATTTAATACTAGTTTGCATCACTTACACTTTTCTTCGTTATTCAATAAGAACAAATATAAATATATATATGAATAAAATATTGCAATACATATAAATGGTGCTACAAAATATAAGTCGTACTTGTATGACAGCAGTTATTATGCAACATATACTTTGCAATATAGTAATTTATAGATGATTAATAATATATATCTTTGAACATATAAAATAGAATTCTGATCAATTTAAATGCAATGTATATTAAAAAAAAAAAAAGAAAAAACAATTTAGAATAATTTTTTTCAAAAATAACAATACAAATATAATATTATATGATTATAATTATTTTAGAACTATAAATATTTCACATATAAAAACCAATGTAAAAAGTCTAGTAAGGTAAAAAAAAAGTAAAAATATGATACAGAAAGACAAATATTTTATGCAAAATTATAAGAGAAACACAGAATTTTAAAAAACAATTAATTTATATTTGATAACTAATAACCAAATTACTATTCAACGTGAAAATTAAGTAAGTAGTGTTTATTAAATGGAATTAATCCATATAATAAATATAAATGGATATGTAACTAAAAATAAAAATTAATAATTGAATAATTATAACGATCGCTACATCTCTACTTCATAAGCAGAATAATAATTAATTTAGTTAAAAATTAGTAACACTAAGGATATTTCATATATTGATTTAGGATTAATACCTAAATGATAGCTTTTACACTAATATAATTAAATATTTAGAAATTCCATATATTGGGGACCTCAAAATTTGAAAGATGCATACCAGAAAAACATGATTTTATAAAGAATAACTTAAAAGTAAAATGATCCTATTTAATACAATAAGATAACACATTACTAACTAAAACATTAAAATAATATCGCAGATTTTACATTATAATAATATGCATAAATATAATTTATTGATTTATTCATGAAAATATTTCTGAAAAAAAGTTCCTTTTACAATATGATACAACAATATATTTATCTGTATAACTAATAGAATATTAGTAAAATTATAACATACTTATCATGAAAATAAAAATTTTTATTTTAATTTTTAGATGTATTATTATTTGAGACTGGTTGCACTATAATAATATGTTAATTATTATAAAAATTAGTTTGAATAATATGAACTATAAATATAAATAAATAAATACCTTTTTTATAATAACATATGCCACAGTTTTTGCATTGTATTTTTGAAAACATTAAATAAGAAAAAATTACAAATTATTATTTAAACAAATACACTATCCTAAATGAATTTACCTTTACATATTCTCCCAGTTTCATGCTGTAATACATTTTAAGCATAGAATATTAATGTTAGCTTACAATTTGTTATTCCTTCACATAAAAATGTAACTATTATTTTATTAAATGTTATCATTTAAAATAAAAATATAAATAGTATATTCATAATATTATGAAGGAAATATCAATAGATCAAATAAATTATTGTTATTTTTGTGTTATTTTTAAATAAAAAAAACGATAATATAAAAACTTCAGTATTATATAAAAATTCTGATAACTTATTAAAAATAAATTAGCAAAGAAAAAAAATATTTTTTAATATATTTATAAAATAATAAAAGAAAAAAATAAAAAACAAAATTTATAAACATTTTAAAATTAAACATACGCAGTTTTAACTAAAATGATTTCAAATATTTTAGAAAGTCATATTTTACTTTTTATTGTCATATATTATACCACAATTATATGTTCGTTACATATATCATGTTCACATATATTTATATAACATACTCAAATACAAAAATATAAATAAAATATATTTTAAAACATAATAAATTATTTTTACGTATAATCCGGTGTATATTGTTATTAAGTGACATATTAAAAAAAAGAAAAAAATGGAATAGTATATAAGAGATTAAAGTAAAAATAGTAGAACAACGAACAAATATATTTTATTTAAATAGATTAATGCATAAAAAAAAAATTTAAATATAATTCCTTAATATAAATGATTTATTAAAAATAAATATAATAATGTAATTTTATATGTGAAATAATTACTTCTGAATATTTATTATTAGTATATTATTTTTTAATTCTCTTATCATTCTCTATATATATGTAATTCTTTCAAATGAAACATTGAAATAAGCAATAATGTATGTAAAATATAAAATAATAACCTATGTTGATGGTTATAAGTTTAAATTGTTCTGCATTCTCACACAGCTATTCACCCCATTACAACATTATAAATAATTCATCATATTTTTTATTTTTCATAATAAATAAATATTTAATAGAATTAAAAAGATATTTCCTCATAGGTAAATGTATAATCAACCAAAGAAATATATAAGATATTTTTAATCTACCTATTAGAATACATCTATCACACATTACAGAAAAATTATTAAAAAGCGCCAATATTTTTCGCTTTATCTAATTTAATATATTATTCCATTTATGTTCAATTCTTATTTTATTATTCATTATTTCAATGATGTAATTTATATTACATTTTTTTTAATTATATTGTATAAATAAGTTATATTTATTCCTTAATATTTTTCCATATATTGAATAAGTATCCAAACATTTTTTAATTCATAAAAAGTAATTTACTTTTAATTAATTAAAATTTTGTACAATTACAATAATTCATATGTAAAAGTAATAACAGATCCCTAAAAAAGAAAATAAATGCTTTATAAAATATATTATATTAAGATTATGCTATGGAATTATACATAGTACAAATAAAGAATTATTAAGTAAAAGATATAAATATAATATTTAGTGTCACAAACATATTTTGATGATCAGAATATTTCACAATTATAGAAACAATTCAGTATAATTTATAATTTATTAGTTCTCATTCATGTATGCAGCACAGCAAATATAAAAACATTTTAACAAAATAATGTTATCTATATAATTATCTATATAAATAATAAATAAAAAAAGTAAAACAGAAAAACAGAAATAAGAATATACTATCAGTAATAATAATGATTTAGCTTATGCATTATATATTCTAAAAAAAACCTAAGAATAAAAGGAATTAATTACATTAATATAGGTGATAATATCCATTAATATACGTTTTTGTATTAAGAAAAAAGAAAAAACAGCAATATATAAATTAATGAAATTTTCATAAAATAATTTTTATATTAAAGGTTGATCTAACTTACATACATTGTTTTATTGCTGATATTTTGGCTTTTTTTTTATATAAAGGGTATATTATTTTGACATAATAATTTATAAATAACTGCTAGTTAATATTAAAATATGGTTCTGATATATATCCAGTTGTGATATATTTACTTAATGTAAAAGAAGTTAGGGAGTATACAAAATAAATATTAAAATAGTAGATTAATATAAAGTTCTTATATAAATTCTTATGCAAATGATAATTTTTTAATTTCCTTTTTTTAAGATATATTTAATTAAAATTTCTCAATAAGTAAATATAAATAAATAAATTTGTATTTTTGCTTTAGATTGTTTTATAAAACGAACTAGAGTATTAATGTATAAACATCATGGATAATTGTTTTTCCTCGGTAACATTTAATGATAATTAATACGATTAAATTAATGAATAATTTATTTATGATAAAAAAGGGATAGTAAAATTAACTTAAAAATTGAAGCTCAAATAAATAATAATGATTCTTTTGCATACAGTACTATAATTCCTGGGGTACGCAGTATTTAATGCTCGCTTGCCTCTTGAAGTTTAGAAATATTGAAAATGTAATAAAACAAAAAACCAGATCCTTAATTAACGAGGATGATAAAGATACATTTAGGAATGGATGCATGCACTTGGCCAGTTATCTAATTAGAAACAATAATCCACCACAATATTATAGAGATTATAAAATAACATGGAAAGGAACAATAAACTATAGGTTAAACAAGTACTATAAAAATATACTGAAACATGGAGGATGCCCTTTGATTTTAGAGGAAAAAGATAAAAAAAATTTACAATTAAAATATGAAGAAATAGATTTCTGTCAGAAGAAAAAGAGAGATCTTGATGAAATAAAAAAGTTAAGTAGAGACTCATAAAAATATGATACATATGTAAGTATGTGTAACGCATATAATGAATGGATTGAACAAAGAAAAAAATATTTTGAGGAAAATGAAAGCCTTTTTGGAAAATGCTACCAAAAAAATGAGCAAAAGAAAAAAAAAAAGGAAGTTCAGAATATATATGCGACTTAAAGAATCCTTAAACTTTCCAAGAAACACCTAACTTACCCCCACCAGGTATATTACCACCTCGTACAGCTGAACCTAAAAAAGCAGAAATGGGTTCTAAAAAACAAGATAAAGAAAAAAATGAAGATTCATCTATATCACATGGTTTACTAGAAGAAGTGAAGCAAACTGAACCTTCAGAGAGAGCTGGAACTAACGAAATATATCAAGACACAAAGGATAATGAACATACCCAGGATATGCAACAAAAACTGAAATCTCCATCTCCTCCAGATCTACAAGCGCAAGCTCATTTATCAATACTTGAACCTCCATCTAGAGAAAATAAGGCTAATGCTGAAGATTCTTTACAGTCTGAAGCACTAAAACATCCCACACATTCCGAGTCATCCCAAGAAGTACCAAGTAAATCTGTATCATCGTTCCAAGATTCACAAGTCGTAAAACCAGAAAATGCCTCAGAAAACAATATGTCTCCTAAAGTATTAAAACCTTCCTCAAGCACATTAGTTCCAACTATATCCACTGTAATTTCAGGTAATCGTAATGCTACTTAATATTCTATTTTAGCAATAACTACATAAAATAATTTATGCATTTTAAAACCATTACAGGTGCGGTAGGAAAAATATCTACCTTAAACATATCATCTATGCTAATTATCTTCTTAATTATTATTGTATTCTCACTTTTTATTAAAGTAAAATAAATCTTAAGCATTAAAAATATGATAGCCATTTGATTATTGTAATATTATATTTTATAAATTTTTTTTTTATACTGCAGTACGCTTTATTATGGGTTCTAAAAAAAAAAAAGATATAAAAAAAAGGAAAGTAAAATTCCTGAGAATACTACTACCTTCATCTGCCAATAGAGGGGAGATTCTAACACAGGATAATTCAGAACACTCAAAATATAATGATTAAAAAATCATAAAAAAACTAAAAATACATGAATATAACACAATAAAAAAGGTAAATACTCTAAAGCGAAAAAATGAAAGGACTAAAACTATTATAGAAGTGCATTAGGAAGTACTTGAAGAATACAAAAAAGAAGAATGGGAATGCCAAAAAAGAGTATTTTTAGAAATATGCCTAGAAGTATTCACAAATGAGGGACATATCACTCATACTTATATTAATAATGATGACCTAATAACGGGAAACACTAAAAGTAACAATGACATTGGAAGCCAGAAAATCTTATGGAATAAATGAATAGAAAAACATAGAAATATTTATGAAAAATCGAAACAAGTAGACTGGTTTAATAATTTGAGAAATAAATGGAAAAAAGAAAAATTTTACATAAAAGAAATGGAGTAATTAAAAAATAAACCATCGGATAAAAATCAAAATATTCTATTTTTTGAAAGTGAAAAAGATATATGGAGGCAATAGATAACAAAAAAGCGTAAGATTATAGAACAATATATTTAGCAAAATTGGATTAATGGATTAACAGAAGAATACCAGAATATGTTAGATGAATATAAAAATGAAGAAACACAAAATGATTTATCACCAATAAATATAGAAAAATTGGAACATACAGAAAATTATAAAAAATTACATAAATATAGAAAAACAAAATTATTATCAAAACATTGTGCACTTGTACTTATGACAATATTACAAGAATTCGGAAAAGAACAGTATATTGAAAATAGAGAATTATATTTAGATAGTTCCATAAATGAATGGAAAACTGAAGAAAATTGAGAAAAAGAACTAGAAATTACAGATATTTTTTTTCAAAAGAATAGTAACGTTTATGAAAATAGTAAAAATAAGGAAATTCATAACAATATGGGGGAAGACTTCAGGAAAAAAATGGAAGATTGGGTAGGAGAAGAAAAAAATACGTAAATTCTATGGAGTGTGTGAAGAACGGTGATAAATATAGTCATATAGTAGAATAGTTAATCCTAGAGATTGATATGTATATATTAAAAATATATTCAAATGTTATTCGAGTGAAATCGAATGATATCTATAAAACAGTTTTCTCAAATTTTGTCATAACAAAAAGAAATTAAGAAAAAAAAGAATGTAATGTAACAAATTATATAAAAAAGAAAATAAGGCATAATATATAAACTATGAAATGTAGTTATTTTAAAAATATTCCAATGATATATGACATTTTTGTTTCTGTATGTATATGTTTATTAAGGTTATATTAAAGTTGATTCAATAAAATAAGATGTTAATATATATATGTGTACACAACAAATTTTAATATATTAAATGTAAACACATTTATAAATGAAATTAAAAGCAATATATTTTTGTTTTTTTCCTTAATAAATAATTTCTTATAATAATATATTAAGACATATAATGAAATTTATAACTTATATTTTAAAAATGTATACATTATTTGAATATTTTAGAATAATACATACTGTTATACTGAGAATCATGATCTCACAATTGTACTGTTATAGCACAGATTAAGACACTATATAAGCATTCTATAATGTATATAATATTTTATATTATATTTTTTTTTTTTCTGTTTTTTTTCATAATTAATTTTTTTAAATTTATATTTAACATTGAAATTTTACGTTTATATAACATAATAATATTACGTTATACTTAAAAGTGATTACTTTTTCTTATGATTAATAATAATGACATTTTTAATACACTACAATAAAAAAAAACATTGCACAATTTTTGAAATTTTATTTTTATTAGATATTAAGATAAAAAGTTACAATTTATGCTGAACCCCGCTATTTGATACATATAATCTAATATAAATATTAATCTATTTTTTATTAATCTAATATGTTATTTAAAAAATATAATTATTATATTAATAAGAAATATTGGAATAATGCACATTTAAAAAATGAATATATAATGCAGGTATATAGAAAAGTTAATAATAGTATATGATATTTCTTGTTTTATGGACTTTATATTTCAAAATATTTAAAAAGTGTATATGGATACGTCCTACATGTTCGTTTTCGTTATTTTTCATGTCTAAGTTATTCTGATACCTAAATCGAAATATTAAAATTTTTAGTACTCAATAAGCATCAATAGAGATTTTAAGTTAATTCTAAAAGTAAAAAATAAAAAATGTTACAGTTTAATAAGTATAATTAAATATTAATAAATTCAATATATGTATATACGTATATTTTAAGAGTTCATTTCTCTTAATTTTTTATCGTGCTTATATTAGTTTCAATATATATTAATTCCTTTATTATTATTATGATCAAAAAGAATCACGAAGAAAATTACACACTAAGTTAAATAGATTTTTGCAAATAATTTAGCATAGTAATTCATACGTTATATATAAAATTTACTAATAAAAAAACTCCATTAACCTATATATTTTATGAACATAAATGTTTTATTATATTGAACCCATATTAAGTTCTCGTGGATCACAACGAAACTTAATCCCCATATATTGGTATTAAAAAATTAATAATGTTGCTAATATATATTACCCAGATCTATAAATAAAAAATTATTTTTAATAACTAAAAACTTTATCGTTTAAAAACTTTATGAAAAATTTTTTTACAAATGAATTAACTTTATTACTTTTAAAAAATAATAAAGCTCCATTCATACTAAAAAGAACTGACCATTCATAAGGGTGCACCGAAAAAATCATGAAATTTTAAATTGAAATATAATTAATTCATTTATATTATTTAATATTTTAAATATAATTGATAATTTATATTAATTTTCTACATATGCGCATTCTTTTTTCATCCCAAATTTATTTAAAATAAAAAAAAGTATATTAATATAAATATTAGTTTATCATATATTTAATAAACATAATAATAAAATAGAATAAGAATAACATTTAAAAAATATAAATTTATTCATAGTTAATCATCCAAATATATATAAAACAAGTTTATTTTAGCAAAATGTACTTATATAAAATTATGTTTAAATGAACATCAAAAATTAACGTAGTAATGTATGATTATAATAAATTCAATAAATGTATAATAAAATATTTTAAATTATTTACTATTTATCCCTTTATATAGTGAAAATTTTTTATTAAGGAGTAATATAATTTTATTATTTCAGGAAATTTTTATTATATTATAACAAATAAATAATCAAAAAAAAAATTCTAATTCTAATAATATATTTCAAAAATGATGTAATTTTATAAAATAATTTATTCATTACTCGTAAAATTCATTCATTTTTTTTTATTTTGTTGATTAATAATCCGAAAATCATAGTTCTGATGAATTTAGAAGTAATCATTTTTATATCATTTTACAAGTTAATTTCTTATATAATATAAAATAATAATTCATCCTTAAAGTATCATTATAATGTCATAAAATTATGTATATATAACTTTTTATAACAATTATAAAATATATAAATTTATCATATTTTATTATTTTTTTTTTTCATTAAATAATCATCTTATTTTTAATCGCATAGATATAAAAAAAATGTTTTTATATGTTCACAGTTTTATTTTTAATATTATTCCTTATGTTGCAATATTAAAATTTTTGATCTTCTGTAAAAGGCAATTAAATCCAGAATCACACAATAAAATTATGTTTTATATTGTTAAAAAAAGTATAACATTAATTTATCTTATGTTATATAACAATAAAAGTAAACTTAGATCGAATATTTTTGAACTCTAACAGTACATTAAGCATTTTTGATAAAAATTTATAAGTCAGTAATATTGCATAATTGTATATAAATTAAATTTTATTAAATCATTATTATTATTTATATTTTTTGTTGTACCTATTATTATACTTATTGCAAATTATTATAAAAAAAAGATTTTATATGAACAAAATTTAGGTGATTTCTACCAAATTTTCATTATTTCAAACGTAAAAGTAAAATTTTAAATAATATCATTTTAAATATTTATATTCACTATGTCATATAATTTTAATATACCTTATCTATTTTTATAATTAAATTAGTTAAATATTTTAATTTTATGCATAAAAAATATACATAAATATAAATAAATTTTTTAAAATAAATTATTTACAGTAGTAAGTCTTAATTAAAATAATTAAATAGTTTTTAATATTTTTAAAATGTTATTGTATATTTATATTATTTTAAATAATTATAATTTTACATAAAAAAATTACTATAATATTTCTATATAATGAATTTTATCTCTTCATACCTTGAATTTCTAATAGAATTATCAATAATTAAAGAACTCTAAAAAGTTTTAAATTCTGAAGTGCTCGAAAAAAATAGAAAAAAATTTTAACAAATTTTTTATTAAATATTATCAAAAAATATTATTATCTAAAAATAAATTCTACATCATGGAAAATATAAGTAAATTCTCCTTTATTAAAACTTTTTCATTTTCCTTTTTAATATGGATGTTCCAATATTCCTATGAGGTAATATAATTATTTTAATGAAAAATTTATATAATTTTTTTCAAAGTTTTCATTTCCATTTTAAAGGGAATTTCTTATTTATATAGAAATATGTTTCTTTTCCTTAATAATAAATATTTGCTCTAATTTTTAGGCTAATTATAGAATATCAAACAACATAAAAATTAACCAAAATAATTCATCAGATAAAAAGTTAAGCAGATTATTATATGAAAAAATATATAAAGATTTTGAACATTCAGACTTGAATTTAAATGATAAGTTTCAGAAAAACCATAAAAACTTACTTGATTCATTAAACCCTAGCAGTAATTTTGATAGTTCCAATGATTCATTAAACTCTAGCCATATTTTTGATGGTTCAAATTATTCATTAAACTCTGATGATTATATTGAAACAGTAAACGGACAATTTAAAGGAAAACCCTTTCCAATGAAAAAATATAAGCCAGAAAGGAAAGATGATTCACATGGGATACTTAGTTGTTTGAAGAAACTAGATTCGCAATATGAAAGAGAAGTGAGAAAACTTTTGGGTGTTGAAGGTACAAAGATAAATGAATTTACAGGTAAGCCTTTAGAAAGTGTGAAAAAAGTAGCGTTTAAGGTTTTTGCTCCAATTGTATTATCCATTTTTATAGCGTTTTCGATTATGTTTAAATCTTTATCAAACTCGACAGGTCTCCTGATATCTTTGGCATTATTGATATTGTCATCCATTTATTTTATTATTAAATTAGATAAAAATAAATAAGTGTTTAAAAACTTTTGCAGATAATTTAATTAAAATTTTAACCTCTGATTCAAATATTAAATTAAGGAATATTTCTTTGAAATCTTTAAATTGAACGTAACTTTATCAATGTGCACGTAAATTAATATATATAACTATATATACATAAAAACTACTAATATTTATGTGTTACCTGAATTATATTTAAGTTTACCTAAAAATATCTCTTTAATATTATTACTGCTCATCCTAATTCAAATATATTATTTTTATATTTAGGATTTTTTATTTAATTAATTTTGAATAACTATTATAGGAAAATACAAATTTTTAAATTATTCATTTGTTTCATAATTTTTTTTATCTGCATATGTAATGAAACACACCATATAATTGTGTTTTAGTTATTTTCGTAAAGACATGCCAGAATTTTTTGTTTTATCTAGTTTGCAATTTATTATATTTTTGTTCATTTTATCATTTTATTTTCAGTATATATATTTATCTATTTTTAAAGATATGGTATTATTAAATATTATAATTAATCACTTTTTGTTAATTTATTTAGTTAAATTGTACACATGTGAGTTATATGCTTATTATTACAATTTTGATGAGAACAATAACATTTTGTGCATTAAAGATTTTATAATTAAATATAAAAATTATTTTTATAATAATTTTTACTTAATAGAAATATTGTTATTGTATAAATTTTAAGTCTTTTAGACTATTTACATTGATCTTGTTTCAAATGAATATAGAAAAAAATTACTTTTACATCATGAGCAAATACGTTATTTCATAGTCATTATCCCTATTTGAATGAACTTATTTATTATTTTATTTTATTTTTTTGCATATTATATTGTTCCATTCCTCTTACCGTTTTTTATTTTATTTTATTTTTGTTAAGTCTTCTTGTTTAATTCCTCGTTTTTTTTTTGTTTTCCTCCAAATATATAATATTAAAGTATGATAAAGTTAATTCAATGATAAATATATAAATATTTCGCATAATGCATTTTTCTTTTTATTAAAAATATGGAATTCCAAAATTTAATATACTTAAAGAACTTCCATCTGAGTTATCTATTTCATAATATTTACTAAAAATTTAATATTTTAAAGAAAATATGAAATGTCGATACAGTATTTGGTTCAAGAACTATTATCTTACATTAATATGAATATGATATTACTGATGTAATTTTTCCTTTACAATTCTTTGTAAGTGATAGTTAATTTCCTTTTTATTTGCATCCATACCATGAATAAAAAAATGTAGTAATAACTTTTATATGATTATAATAAAATACAAATTCTACAGTTTTTCATAAGTTAATTCTATTATATAAATTCACCTTTCTTTATACTGTATTATATATGCTTTTGACAAACCCCATATATATGAAGATTATGTATTGAATTAATCTATATTTATATTAATAATCACATATAAAAACAAAACACGTAATTTTATAATGATTCAAAAATTAATTACATATCACATATAGTCTAAAAGTATTATCTTAGTTATTATTATAACGTTGATTTTTGGTATTTTTTAATAGACTAACATTTTATAATAAAGAAAAAGAACTAAATAATACTGAAATATATTCTAATAACCCTGTTATTAAAAGGAAATATATTCATATTCTTAAGATTTCTATTCATCTTTTGTTATCAAACATTAATATTCAAATTTTAAAGAAATTTTTTTAAAATGATGTTAGTCTATGCATGCTTTGTTTTTCCATTAGCTAGTTTTTCTTTTCTATATTTTTGTTAATTTTATACATTGTTATTTATTTGAGTAATAATACATTCAATTATGAATTTTATAATTTTTAATGTATAGTACTGTATTTATTGTATAACTATTAATTAATATTTTTATATAGTTTACGTATTATTAATACATGAAGGTTTATAATATTATTAAAAAGAGATTTTTAAAAAATTAATATATAGTATGGAAAGACCCACAAAATGAAATGTACATGTATGGAACATAAATATTTATATAAATAATTTATGTAAAAAGTAATTTATAAAAAAAAGATAATGGATTTTAAAAAACATATATTTTTTATAAATCTTTTGTAAAATAATACATTGGTATATCTACTATATTTTGTTTTTTGTTTTTTTATGTTTTTTATAAAAATTACAACACATAATGGATTATAAATCTTTATTTGATGTAATAAATTATTTTTGATAAGAAAACTTTTAAATTTGTTATGAACTCATTATAAAAAGCTATACGAATGATATATATTGAATAATCTAATGCTCGAAATATTCATACTTAATGATATACTTTATAAATATATAAAAATGCGATTTTCATTTATATAATTATTTTGTTAAACTAATTTTTGTTCCTAATTATGTTGTTTTAAATATTAGGAATGATAACACTAAAATGTATTTTGTAGTATATATTAAGAATTAGTTTATTATTAAAATATCTACGCATAAATTCTCATTAAATTACTTCCTTTCTCTTTTATATATAAAACATATCTTAAGAATAAAAGAACATTCAAACATATATTTATTTAATAATAAAATTATATGCTTTAAATTTTAGTTACATTTTTTGTATGAATATTTTGCTTTTTATTATTAAGCGTTTCTAATTCCCTATGTAAATTATATACCTTATGTTACATTTCATTTATTCATTCATTCAATAATTCAGTCGTGATTAACCTTTTATTATTTAACTATTTTATAATATTTTTATTATAAAAATGTTTTATTTTTTCACACGAATTATCACTAACAGTTCTACTAATTCGAATATGATAAAAAAATATATTATAATTAACATATTTTATAATATATCTTTCATAAAATTTATTTTGTGCGATAAAATTTTTCTTTCATATATAAAAAAAAAATATATATAACTTTTATTGTATACAAAAAAATATATGTTTATTGTAAGTTTATAAGTAATAATACATATTCTTAATAAGCTAAAGATATAATAATTTCAGAAAGAAACATGTTATAAAATAGAAAGCAATAATTTTTAGGACACATATAAACTCTTACATCTCAATAAAATCATATTAATTCTCACATTACATATTCACTTTAAAGCACAAAAATATTTGTTTCACATAAATCTATTTATACACACAAGTGAATTATTCCAAGTATATTTAACTAAAATAATACTCTAAAATACAAAATGAAAAACAAACGTAAATTCAAATTCACAAAACGAGGAACATAATTTTTTACTGTTGTGTATGAAAAGGAAAACACTCATACAATAGTATTTTTAAAATTATGGAAATAATAGTAATTATTATTAAGTATATCATAAAACATATTACATTTATTACTTCATACTTATATCTTCCTAACAGAAAAATATGTGTTCCTTATTTTTCATTTTACTCAGTCATCAACTTAATTTTCCTATATTTTTCATTATTTTTTAGGAGTTTAGGAATAGACATTATGATTACAACACTTAGTACTACCATAGATACGAAAAATATTATTAGCAAAAAATTTTCTACACCTAAGAATTTTAATGTTTCTTCCAGTTTTTCTTCTATATGTTTCCACAAAACGCTAAAATTTGGAAAAATCGAGTTTTAATCTAAATCAAATGTACGTATTATAGGTAATCCTCTTCCAATTAAGAAAAAAAGAAATAAATATGGCAATTCAAAATTCGTAACTTCTAAATTTTATTTTTCTTAAAGCTATATTACTACTTTCCTGTTTTCATGAAAAAAATAATTATAACCCTTTTTTCGATCAATTTTTTTACAAAATGAAAGTGTCTCCCATCAGACATTCCATTATTATAATCTACAACTTCTGTATAGTATTGCGCCTTAAATAAAAAGCTCCTATTAGATTATTTTTTCCATTGTCACTTTTTCATTATTAGATGTATTTCTTTTTTTCTATTCTACATTTTTTGATGTATTTGCTAATCCTGCAATATCCGAATTTTTATCCTGTTTATATTTTGCTAGCAATCGACAATTTCTTATGAATGATTTTTTATCACAATCGAAGTTATTGTTCAAATGTTTGTTAAAAATACTATAAAAAACCAGTAAAATATAAATAAATGTTCTTTAATAGAATACAAAATATAATGTTAAAAAAATAAAAAATAATAAACATAAAACACTAAAAATATAAACAATACAAATATCCTGAAATAATATTGTCATATTACATTTTTGTTAAAATAATATACCCATGTTAAAAGGATAAACGTGACAATTTTAATAGATAAGATTAGCTTAATTTTTTGTTCCATAATAATGATCATTAATATCCATTAAGGATAATAATAATATATTATAATTCATTTTCAATGACAAAGGATACTATATTTATTTAAAATATATTCCTTTTATTATTCCTTCGTAAATACTTAATAATATGTATATAAGTATAAGCGATATTACATTTATAACGAAAAAATTAAGTATAAATTATATTATAAAATTTTTATATTAAAATTTAAAAAAAAAAATAAACGTTCATTTAAATTAAAAAATTTTAATACTTTCGTAAATATTCAAAATACATAATTTACTTATCTAGTGTATAATACTTATTAAATACTTTTTATTCATTATGCTTATTCATAAAATAGAAGAAATAAAAATATATATTCTTTAAATAATCAGAAATTTTTAGCTTATATAAAAGGTATATAATGCATACATTATATATTTCTCTATATGTTACAACTCGAATTATTAATTTTAAGGATGTAACCTATTAACAATTATAATTTTATTAACACATTCTAGAAAAACAAGTTATTATTATTAAAAATATTAATCGTAATAAAAATAATAATAATTAGTCACAAAAACAACGACATACATCATGTTAATAATGACATATATTTCAGTAACTGCTTAATCCCATACAATATTTTACAGATTATAATGTATTTAAAAAGTTAAATTAAATATATATAACTTAATCTATGAAAAAATACATTTTTTAAAGAAAAATAACAATTAATGTTTTTTTTTTGTATAATAATTTTTGAAAATTACCTTTTTAATTAAGTTTGATTCATAACATTAATTCTAAATGATGTATTTGTAAATACGTTGGCATAATTTTTTTTTCACTTTACCTACATATATTTATTTAGAAGATTAGTAACAACAAAATAGGAGTAATTCTTGCATAAAATCTGTATATATCAGAATAGTCATGATCGAGTAATGTACTTGTTTTACATTATCATGAGTAAAAATACATAACTTTTTTGTTATCAATTCTTTTTATTATAGATATTTAAACAATTTTTATTAAATTAAATTGAACCAAAAATAATGCAATTGCACTAACATTATTATGAACACAAGTATCATTTAATCAATTTCGGATATATTTTAGTACTCAAAATTGATGGTAATCCCACATATAGTATAACTAAAAATTAAAATTATACTACTATACCCATTATTTTCCTACCAATAATGTGAATCAAAACACAAAACTTTTAAATATAGATGCATATTATTTATAGATTAAAATGTAACATCGTAGAGTATTATAACATTTAATATTAAAAAAGAAAAAAATAAAATAAAATTTTTT
This sequence comes from Plasmodium malariae, assembly GCF_900090045.1. Taxonomy (NCBI): domain Eukaryota; phylum Apicomplexa; class Aconoidasida; order Haemosporida; family Plasmodiidae; genus Plasmodium; species Plasmodium malariae. The sequence continues at coordinate 113,970 of NC_041783.1, forward strand.
ATTGAACAAATTATAAGAAAACACGAAAAATCTCCCTAGGTTATATGTAATATTTAAACAATATTATTTTAAAAGGTTCGTTCTTGGATTAAATACATCTAAAAATTTCTATTAATTTAAAAAGCAAAATCCAAATTAACACTTTTATAACTTAGTAACAAATTACCACAAATATAACATTATAATTATGTAATTTAAATAAATATATTTTATTTATTAAATATAAGTAAAATTTTTTAATTTAAGAATTCAGATATTCTCCTTTTTTATTTTTTTTTCCTAAAAACAAAAAAAAAAAATTATATAATCTACAGAAATATAAATAATAAAAAAATATAAAAATAAATTTAGTAAAAAAACATTTTTGCTAGTTCTTCTAATTTAAAAGAATTTTAGAAAAAATAATATCTTAAGGTAAAGTGCAATGATGATATATAATATTATTATAGAAAAAATTCTGTATTAATATTTTTTTGAAATTATTATAAATGGAAGAACATAATATTAATTTTTTATTCATATAATAATAAATATAACCAAAGATAATATAATAAATAATAAATTGTATTTAATTAATCCAAAAGAAATAATTTGGATGTTTTATTAAATAATACTTATAAAAAGAGATATATTCATATTCTAATATTTTTATACCTTATTGTTGGTTCCATTTAGTTAATAGAGACATTTATAAAGATATTATATATTAAATATATTATTTTTCTTATGTAAATATTAAATACTTACTCATTTGTTTAATCTTATTACACTTTTTAAAAATAATTAAAATCAGGGGAGAAAAAAAAGTAGTAAAATTACAAAATATTTTAATACTAAAATAGCCCTGGTTTTCTAACGTATATGTTCTATTACTTCTAGAATTAAAATACATGTTCTTTTTTATAATTATTTTATTTTATCATAGATATTTAAGTAAACATTATAAAATGGAACTAAATAAATAATTACGTAATTATAATAACCAAAATAGCTATTCTTTCATTTACTGATATTGATTCTAACATTCAAATTTATTAACCCCCCACACATACGACATACTAAAAATTAAAATGATAATAAAGGATCTTACACTTTTTTTAGCAAAAACGTCAACCTTAACCAGAGAGATTAAATCATTATTAACGAAATATATAAATATAAATAATTTGTTTTATTATTTTTATTATACTTAAAAAATAAGTTTTACAAATATGAAAGTATTAGGAATTATCTGTAAAAACTATATATATTTATTCATTCTAAAAATAGAATTAATGGCTTTATTAATATATTTACAGATAAGAATAAAAAATAGAACAAATGTATAATTATATATATACACATCATTTCATGATTGTAGAAAGGTAAATATTCATTTTCTTTATTATTATTGAAAATTTTTATTTATATTCACATGTAACGAATTTACCTAATCTTACAGTTATCAACAAACCGAAAAAAAAAAAATTTCAACATACTATATAATAATAACTAATTAAAAATAATTCTTTATTTAAATTCATTGTTATCATAAGTCACAAAAACATTTTATAGTATATTTATTTTAAAATAATCTATATAATACATATTTAAATAATTTTTGAAAATATGTAATAGGGACGTACTTCGAAACAATAATAAAAAAATAAATGTGTTTAATTCTTCATTAAATTTGAAGAATTATATATCCAAAATTATTAAGAATTACATATAACTAATATTTAATTAGGATATTATTTTATTATATATTTATATTTTACCTGTTAACACATGAAAAAGGAATAAACATTTATTGAAAAGATATTTACAATAAATATGCTTATTTGTTGTGTCATAAAACTTATTTTATAGAATAAAATTGATGCTTATTCATATGTTATACATAAACATAAGTAAATGCAATAAGATATTTTTACTTCGTTCTATTATATAAAAAACAAGAAATATTTTTTCTTATTTCAAAACTATTATTAGTATTATTAAAATTATATCAACAAATAATCATTCCTTACTAGATCTATATAAAAAATTTAAACAATCACATTTTACTTTCAAATACAAATTAACACACATCTATATAATTTCATAAAATAAGTTATTATAAATTAATTTTAACCTACAAAAATATATTTTTCATAGGAATCTATTTAAATATATCAATACGTATATCTCCCCGTAATAATAAACAAAATTGAAGCAATATTCTATAATACATATTGAAAATCATTATATGATTCAAATTCACAGAAATACTAATATACTATTTATTTACACTTGTATATCAAAAATTCTAGGTACTCATTAGTACATTTATTTAATTGAAGCAAGTATTGGTAGGATTGTTAATTATATAACTAACCGTACTATATTTTTTCAAATTAATTCGCACTATACAAAAAGAAAAATATTTCTGTTATTTATTTTAACATTCCCTCTTCAAAATTCTTTTATGTTTTCTAAACTTCATATAAGTAAAAGCAGATCATATTATTAATATTACAATTAATATACCTAATATTACAAAAAATAATATATTATCATTAGATTCTAAAAAATTTTTTTTTGTTAATTTCTTAGCATCTTTTGTTCATCTGAACCTAAAAAACCTCTAATTAAACCTACTAATGGTGCTAATATCACCCACAAGAGTACTAAAGTAGGCAAATACATTGATATTCCAAAATTTTTAGTTACTAATTTTTGGTGTGCCTTGTTATTAATTGATGGATTTTTTCTAATAAAATCTATGTAATCAAGTTTCTTGAAAATTTTTTTTTCAAAACGACATAATTTTTTTTTCCTTATATTAATTATTTTTGTTTCTTATATTTCCTATAGAATTCTTCATATAGTTAACTTCTCCTTGATTGTATGTTTTTTATTTTTGTTCCCCCTTCCATTGTTAGATATAACCTTTTCATCTTTATCTTCTTTAGGTATCTCTATTTCTGAGTCAACCATAATTGAATCACATTTTTCTTCATATTTTGCTAATAATCAAAAAATTTTATATCTAATTTTATATTATACTTATGATCTCCCATCGATATATTAAACGTAGTCTAAAAATATAAGGTAACAATTATTATTTAAAAGATAAAATAATCTCATTCATAAAATGGGAATTCATAAAGGTAAGAACCGGATAAATAATAAACCAAAATTTCCTTAAATAATATTATTAGACCTGTTCATTGTAAAAATGACATATCCATTATAAAAAGATAAATATACCAGCTTTAATAAAAAAGACTAACTTCATATTTTGTTCCATTATATATATTTTTAAAATTGTACTATATTCAGTAAGAAAACAGAAATCAGTAGTATTTTTTTAGTTATAATGAATAATATTTATTTTATTAATTTTTTATTTATTTATAAAAATATAATAACATATATATAACTAAAATGTTTTTTACAACTGATAACATGAATGGAAACCTTAATATATTATATAATTTTTATCTTGATGTTATTTATAAGAAATTAAATTTAATAAAAATAATATAATTTGTATTTATTCATAAATATTAAAAATATACAGTTCAATTATTAATATAATACAGAAATCAAATAAATTAATTTTAATTACATTTTACTGTTTAAAGAATGCATGTGGTTTCTCAATATTTATAAATATTCAAATAATACAATGTATAGAATATATAGAATATAGATAAAGCATTCTTCTATAAGTTAAAGACTTGATATCTAATTTCAGTTGTGTTCTACTACTAACAATTGTAATTTTAAAAACATTATATTTTTAAAAACATTCCTTAAAATCAAATATTATTACAACTATAAAATAATAGTGATCATGCATAAAAATATTATTTTGTGCAACATTTAAAGCAAAAATGTTAATAATGCTACATTAGTTTCCACCCGTATAATATGTATTCTTTTACTGCTAATCATATATATAAATAATTGAGTGTATAAAATTAAGAATAATCTATAAAAAAATTTGTATTTTAAACGTCAGTAAAGACAAATTTAATAATCTTGTAAAACAATTTTTGAAAATTACAATTATAATTAGCTTAATTTATACAACAACTTCTAAACGAAAATTTTTAAAATCATTGATTGCTTTTTATTTTCTCGTAATTAAATATATACAATCAGAAGATATACTAATGTAATAAAAAGAAAAAAAACAGTAATATATTATTAAATATATAATCTAAAATTTAGCATCTATATAAAATAGAAATAGATATTCAATTTATGTTTTATTATATAGTATATATTATTCTATAAGGGAGAGTTTAATTGTTATAGCATAACAAATAAATGAACTTTCTTTTTTAAAACTTATAATTCTAACAAATTTTTACTGATAAATAACTATAATTATTCACATTTAAATACTTAATTAAATTTCCTTTTTACTAACTAATAATTGTATTTTTTGGGTAAAAAACTATATTAAAATACTTATACTTAAAATATATTAACAATAATTTCAATTAAGTATAGAAGTAAAATTATAGAAGTATAGGAAAAATAACAATATTTTAAAATAATTCAATAACAAACACCTCAATAAAAAACCTAAATGGTTGATCCATTTATAATCAATATATGTATTATTAACTACTGAATAGATATATTAATGATGTATTTTTTTTATAATTATATTAAAAATTATGTAAAATTCTAAAAATATTAATTGTATATATGCAACAAAACATAATACTATACTATACTATACTAAAAGTTAATTATAATATTTAGTGCTCTTATATCTGCAAAATTTCAAATATTTATCATAATTAAAGACAAACTATATATTATTAATTACATTATTCTTAGTTATCTTTAATTCAAAAATTTCTAAATGAAAAATTGTATTGCAAATGAAAAATGCTTAATATATGTAAAATAATTTTACAAAAATACTTACAGTTCGCTCACTATTAACAGTTATATTGTAGTTCTGTTCTTTTTACAAATATTTTCACTCCTTATATATTGAAAATGAGTTTATAGTTAGTGTACATAATTTACTTTATACATGCATAATCACATAAATGAATGAATGTGCAAACCAGTAGAATAAAATGTATTTTCTCTTATTATAAAATCATTTGTATTACGCATAAGATTATTTTTCATAATACGTATGCATATTTTTTAAATAATAATATATATAGCTTGTACTGATAGTAAATTTAAATCTAGCTAATAAAAATATCCCTAAAAATATAATTTTTTAATAGAGTAAAAAACAATATTCATAGTGGTTAATTACTCGCATAATCTGGAAGTGTAACATTTAAAAAATTAAAAAATATAACTCATAAGGAACATATTTAAAATGTAATATTTTATTAAATTAAATATTACAAAGTTAAAATATATAAAAAAGTACAAAAAGAAATATAAAAAAAATATAAAAAGAAAAATAAAAAAATAAAAAAATAAAAAAAAAATATAAAAAGAAAAATAAAAAAATATAAAAATAATGTTCATATAAAATAAATTAATAGAATTTAATTACTATTCTTAAAGTTCGAAAAAGCAAATATGCATCAAAAACGTTAAACTAAATCACATTTTTTATAATATATATTTACATTTAACAATATTTTTACATAGATCATGGACAAGCAAAAATATATTTTCCAAATGCTTTTTGATTCGCGATTACTTCCTTATTAAAATTTTTCTAGGTTCATATTAAATTTCTTTATGAGCATTTTATTTTTTTTTATTTATATTTTTTTATAACCATAAAAATAAATTTTTTTTTTTAATATTATATATTTGAAAAATTTTAAATTATCTATATAATAATTTTTAATAGAACTTCAATAAAAATTTTATTCATAATTACGTTAACAAAATGAAAATATAATTTTTTAAAGATAATGGATTTAATATTTTTGTATAATATCTATTTTTTCATGTTGCATTTTTTTGACGCAAATAAATGTGTAAACATTTTTAATTATGAATTATTATTAATTTTTCTTTTTCGAATATAATATATTACTCTAATAATTAACATATAATAATAATAAATAAAATGTTTGTATAATATTTTTAATATGCAACTTTTCATATGTATGTATTTAATAAATGTATTATACGTTACATTAATAAGATTATTCATATTCCTTGTTTTTCATATTTAAAATAAGAGCTACAAGAATAGAATATTATTTTATCCAAAAAATAATGTAAAATATTAATATATATATTTTATTGGAATTCTATAATGTTTCTTTATGGAAGATAATTTTATTTTTAGACATTATCTGATATTTATATATATTTATTTTTAGAAAAATAAATTAATCTGTAAATGCTTATTATATTTGTTATATCAAGTTTACTTTTTAAGGTGTGTTTAATATTAATATATATACTAATTTAGTCGTTCTATATGAAATAAATAAATTCAGAACTTTATATTTATTTTTATATTAAATATAACTATAACATATTTTATATTTGAAGCTTTAACAAGGCACAAAAATAATTACAGTATTTAATAAGTATAATTAATGTAAATAAAAATATTTTACCAATATATTACTGCAATTAATATAGTATTATAGCCTTAAATTATTCTTAAACATCATAATAGAGTTTATTTTTTTTATATATAAAATGTCATAATATTTTATTTAAAAATTATGATTACCTAAAAAATAAAAAATTAAAAAAAAAAGAAATTATTATACGAATTATTCAAGTAATAATATTATTTAAAAAAATGCAAAAACATAAATGAAAATAAGCATGAATAATTCAGAGGAAACATATATATATTTTAATTACATGGCTTTTTTTTTTTTTTTTTTATTTCACTTTTGATATTAAATACATATATTTATTTAATATACTTTTCTATACTTTTTTATATATTTAATATAAATCAGTTCATATTTTGTATAACATTAAAGGTACGTAACTCATGCTACACAGAATACTACGTTAAATCTTCTTTTGTCCGAATTCATATAAGTATATTTTAAGGCGATTCTTATAGTCCCTGTGTGCTTAATTCATTGGAATTTATATGATATCTTCTTTTCCGTTTTCTAATTTTACGTGTACATTATCCATAGAGAATAATCTTTTAAAAAAGTGAAATAAGTGAAATATATATATAATTATTTTAGAATTACAATATTTTAAGAAAAATACATTATATATGGAAACTTTTAATGGAAACAATATACAATATAAAATTCGTTATTAACTTTAAAATAAAAAAAAACAAAACAATAATAATTCCCCCTATTAAAGCAGCTACAACGGAAGTAAGAACAGAACTGTTCTGTAATATATTAGATTCTTCATATTTTCCAGGAGATACTTACCCATTTAAATTTTTCCTATTACAAACTACTGTTTTTTGGGGATTTATAATCTTCACGTGTACTAAGTCTTTTAATACTAATAAATTAGCTTACTCTGATAATATTACTTTTGTTTTTTCAATTTGCCTTCCTTTTTCTTACTCTTTCCACTCTCTTTTTCCATTTACATTTTCTTCTTTTTTTTTTTCTAAGTTGTTAATTTATATTTTCATACATCCATATCATCCTTCTCTTCAGTGTGTAAATTCTACAATCCTTATACTTTCTATATAACTATATTTATACAATACTTACATATATTTACAAATTCCTCTATTAAGCTTTATTGTGTTAGACTCACAAAACTTTCCTTCTTTGAAAAATTTCCATTTAATTTTATTACATTTGTCTTCGCAGAAATATAATATTGTAGCTATTTCTTTGGAAATACTACGATTCATTTGGTCCCTATGTTTTACCTTTTGAGTTTTTTCCATAAACCTACACAAGATATTGGAATTTTAACTCCCCCAGAATCCATCTGAATATTCCCTAGTTCTATATTGTTTTCAGATTCAATCCAATAACTATGAACTTTGATCTAAGTTTGAACTAATCTACACGAAATGTTGCAATAATTATCTAATGACAAATTTCCATTGGTAGATTATAACATCTACAATAACTAATTAACTTCAAAAATTCTGGCTCCAAAGTTTTAGAATTTTTTTTTCTTTTGTGATTTCATCCTCAATAATACTTTCTAGTATACTATAATGTCCTTCATCTTTAGATGTTAATTCAGACAAATTTTTATTCGAAATAAATCCTTCGTCACAATTCACAGCAAAATGTTGTCAAAATTTTATTTCATATCCACAAAACGCATCTTTCTCTGTCGTATATAAATGTATGATGGAATTAAATTATTCTTTGCATTTATCAATTCCAACATATTCACAAGCTTTTTTATTTTTAATATTCTTATGATTCATAAAATAATCATGGTAACATTTATCATCGATATATTCAATTCTTTAATATAATTATAAAGCAAATCAAAGAGATAATATTATTCATCTGACGCTTTATTGATATTAGGCTCTATGCTAGTAAATTCTCTAAGAATATTTTTGACATGCGATTTAGTTTCCATCAAATTTTTGAATTCATAATATATTTAGTATTTATAATGTTTGCATTATTCATAATATTCTACACGTTACATATTATGTATTTTTTTAATTTCTTATACTTTTATTACAGAATTTTTTACTCTCCTCTTTATAATGTTCTTTTAAAGATTCAAACATATTGTATATACAACTATAATTATTCCCCTAAGTTCGCGATTCAAAATATCATATATATTTATTAACTTGATACATTTAAAATATTATTCTGAAAATTTAATATATATATGAATTATGTTTTGATTTTAGAACATTATCTTTTTAGGGATTATAATGACCATAAATATTTATACGTAAGTGGACAGATATTTATTTCACCAAATATTAAACATAAATAATACTGTTCTTCCATTTACTAAGGTTATAGTCACTTTCATAGTATGTTAGCTGTATGAAATACTATATGAGTATATTTAAGAATTCGTCATTGAAAATAAATTATATCAGTGATATATTTTGTTTAGTTTTATATTAAGCACTTACGTATATATATTCTTATTCATCCTAAATGATCTCTTCTAACTTTAGAATTTTTCAGTACAATAATTTTAAAGTAAAATTAATATTTTTAATTATGAATATATGTTTTCTTATAAGATAATATTACATAACAAGAAAAGGTAAAAAATATTTATATATCTTAATTTTTTTATATATTGAATTTTTCATACTGAAATTACGTCTTTAGAAAGTTACATTTTTAAAATGCATAAAAATAAAAACCTTAAAAAAGAGAAAAATATTTGGCTAATAGTGCTTTCTCTTTTATTGATATATTGTTTAACATTAAGTGTAGTTTTATTAAAAAATAATAAATATTTATTGTGGATATTTACATAACATTTAATATAAAAACAATAATCCAATAATAATATCACTTCAATTACTCTTATAAATTTCACAGAACATAATATTGTTGAATAGAGCGATTACATATATATAACAAAATATAATATTCAAATAAATTAATATTAATTAGTATAAAATAGTTAATATATTAATTTAAAAATAAGTTTTATAAATTAAGTATATATTATGACAAATTATATTTTAAATTTAATTGAAATATTTAAAAAATATTCCACTTCAAATAAATGGAAATAAAAAAAATTTTATTTTTCCTTTTATCGCCTATTCATAAATATAATTTTTTTCTTTTTTTTACAACTTTTCTAAGTTTTTTTTGATATATGCTTAATTATATGGCAATATACTAACAGAATTAAAATATTATGATACCTCATAATTTATATATAATATTAAATATACCTAATTATAATATATTTTATAATAATATAATAATTGAAAAAAAATTAAAAAATAATTTATTATTTTTCCTGTACCTTGAATCATAAATTATTATATAGCATTTCTAACATAACATACATAAACATAAATATAATAGCAGTGAAATATACAAAATTGCAAATATTATGATATTAAATTTCGTAATTATATTACCATATATACAATGTGAAAAACGAATCACAAATATATTTTCTAATATATGTATATCATTTAGAACATAATGATACATTTTAGTAAGTATATTAACCTATATTTCTATTATCCTACAGATATAAACAATTTCAACAATATATTTCATTAAAGACTATAGGAAAATTATTAAATGTTTTTTTCTTTTATCGCTAATTATAATTATAATCAATTTGAAGTATAAAAATGTCTAATTTATGCTTATATATATACAGTATAAAAAAATATATAATACTAAGTTATATGCGATAAAGATGAATATAAAACCTTAACTTCCATATGTAATAGAATGGAGAGAATTAAGAAATTAGTTTATATTTATACCATATAATCTATTTATTCAATAAAAAAATTATAATTAAAACTAATTTTTTCAAGAAGTTTATTTTTAATTTAACAAAAATTCACATATTCTTATACATGTTATTCTCATTTTAGTTAAATTCCTTGTTCATTTATTTAAATTTTAATGTCAGTAATAATCATAAGGTTTAATTTATTAATTAATACATACATTATTATTACTTATTATAAAAATTAACTGATATAATGTGAAAGGTATTATCATACAAATAAAGAAAATACTAACAGAGTATAAGAGCAAATATTATATCTCACAATTAGATAACATTTATCTATTTATAATATTTTAGAACTTCAAAAATAATTCCTAAATATATAATCAAATATATAAAGGGCAATTTATATAAGAATTCCCTAAAATTAATTTACATTTTTGTATAGCATATAATTAAATTATATGAGCCTCTTATGAATAAAGAAATAGCAAAGCATACTTTTCTTTACAATTTTCTAATAGTTACGATAAAGTAATCCTGTTCCTGAAATGATTATATTTTTAATTAAAGAGTTTAATTTATACTGTACTAACTATACTACCTTATTATGATATTAGAAAAAAATAAAGAGCACATTTTACTGACGAATTTTTTTTTTAAATCTTATATTTGAAAAAAAAGAATACACTACCTATAAATATATTATGTATCTTTTTTTACTTATATAAAGATAAATATGATAAGAATTTAATTATTGTTAATTTACATATACTTATATATAATGGAATCTGAAGCTGTAGTACAAAATGTAATATTTATTTATGTGTAATAATAGTTATATTTATTATTATATTCAAGAATTAGTCGTTTTAGAAATGATATAAAAATGTAATTCACAATAAAATGATTTTATGCACTTATATATTATAATTTTTTTTTTTTTTACATATAGGAAAATTACATAATATTATATCGTAAATATAAAAAGGATATTAATGATGCTATCTCAAATTTTTATAGTGTAAATAGCCGGAGCTGTAATGTTAATCCTGGAATGTATTGTGTTTCTGAAGGGTATAATATATTTAGAATTCCTGGCATTATGTATATCACTCTATGTCAGGGGATTGGCGTATATTTATTTAAAGTAAAGAAAAATAATTCAAATAGACCCAAACGCTGTAAATACTTGAATTACCGAACAAATACAGAAAATAAATATAATAGTTAACCTCTATTATATCAGATATACAATAAGTTTTTAAACGACATAGATGATATATGTAAGATAACATTTGAACAAATTGTTCAAAATATATTAAAAAAAACTTGAAAATACATATAATTTATATGATGATTTTAACAAATTTATTTCTCAAAAAGATAAAATTTCAAGTAGTGATTGCGAACATCCAAAAAAACCTACGGCTTTTACATTCAACACTACAAGGAAGGTGAAGGAAATATAATTAACGAATTTTGTGACGAGTTAAGAAATTTTAAGGAAGCATAGGATTTAACAATGCATGACGTAACTACTTGGCCTTATGTACCAAATATTTTAGCACCTGCAAAAAGTTATGTTTTTACTTTCGCCTTGACAGCAACAGTTGTATTCTTAATATCCTTCACTTTATTCTTTTTATATAAAGTTAATAAAAATTATATTTGTGCAAATATTGTACCACAATGTGCATAATTCTTTTTAAAATAAAATTACCAGTAAAAAATAATTATATTTATAAGAATAAATACGTATATATATTTTTTTATATTGTTCACTCCAATAAAATTATGGCTAAATAGTCATTTGCAAAGGAAAAAAATAATTGAAATTAACGAAAATGAAAAAGTTTCAAGAGAATCTTTAAAAAACAACCATAAAGAAGTAAATAGAAATTACTATGAAAGTTTTCATAATATAGGTCATCATCCTCAGGGGGAAGGGTTATGTAAAAACATATCTTGTATTATTTACATTACAAAAACAAGTACTCAGTAGTATAAAACTTAAATTTAAGAAATTTATTAATATATAAGTTAAAGTAAAAATAAAGTAATGAATACACATGCAAAAGAATTACTAATATAATGATATAAAAATTACATAAAGAAAAGGTTAACATATACACAACACTACTCTAAGACTTAGTAGCAGAAAAATCTATGTATACATTAAATTTTCCTTAGTATATAAAAAAAAAATTTCAACTTAAATATACGAAACAAGAATAGGGAGTACATATTTATTTTTCTATACAATAAAATGAAGTAATTATTATTAAATATGTATTAAAAAATGGTAAACAAAAAAAAAGGAAAAAAGAGAAACGAAATATTTTAAAACACTTATAATATTATTGCACAGATTCAAAGAAAAAATCATAAGATAATTGGTTTACTCAAAAACTAAAAATAATATATACTTTTATTTAAAACTATATTTTAAACATTTATTATTATTTTTCACCTTATAATTAAATAGAATAAAAAATTTAATTTATTATACTTCAAATGATATATATCTCATGTGTCAATGTAGTATGGATATTTATCAATAACAAAAAAGGAGAACAATTATTTCATTATAAATATTTAAATTGGAATAATTCTATCTAAGTATTAATAATTCATAAATATGTTCTTCTGAAGCACTATTCTAAATTCTTTTTTTCTACATTAATACATCTTTATATGTATAACTTTTAAGACGGGAAAACAAATGGATATACTAAAATAAAGAACATATATAAAAGTAATTTATAATTTAAACTTTTTTACATAATCGTATTATAGTACTAACAAATACTATATATATTTCTTTATTTCATTTTTATATGCATTATACAAAAAGGAACAATAAGGCAAATATAACCATAAATATAATAATATGCAAATAATAAGAAAAATTTAAATGTAATTCTTTTCTTCAGGATTCTAATTGAATTCCACTCTTATACTCATTATGGAACTTATTATCTATATATTCAAATATAACTGAAATTTTTTGAAATGTAGATTCTTGTTTTTCATCGTGAAAAACTTTCAGGTGCTAATCTAATTTGTGAATTAGACATTACACAATATTCCCTCATTTTAATTATTCCATATAATTATATAAGGAATTGGATAATGTAAAATATTTAAGTTAAAGATATTAATTTACAGTGAGTATTTTCATAATTTAATTAACATCATATTAAAAATAATAAAACAAAAAATACCTATTATAGTATTAGTTCCACATTATTGAAACATTTGCATGTCCATATAATAAGGATATATTAAAATTTTTTTATGTTAATAAGGTACTAAATTATATCGTTTATAATGATTTCGCTATAGTAATCATAAATTTATATAAAAGAAGTGCTCAGTATATGGTACATACTTCTAATAAATATAAAGACACTAATTAATTTTTCATACTTTTTTAATTTATGTTTTTAGTATTACAGTATTTACATATATAATGTTAACTACATATAGGTTGCATAACACAAAAAATTATAAAAATTATTAAGTAATATTTGCTTACGAATAAATTTACGTAATACCAACATAAAATACTTTTAAAAGAATTAATATATAGATTTACTTCCTTATTCCATCCACAAGTACATTATATTATTAATGATGTATTTTGTATAAAAAGTTTCCTCTCAAAAAAATTATGTTTATTTATACCTAAAAACATAAGATTAAAATAAAAAAAAATATATTTACAGATTAATAAAAATTTTTTAGAATTCAAATTACTTTTCTTTTAACTTTTTTTTGTTTTGCATATATTAAAAATTATCTCAATTTTTAAAAACTGTAAAGTTTATTTTTTTATTTTTAAAAAATATTTAATTGTATATTCAATAATTTAAATAAACTAATAAAATATATTGAAATAAAAATAAAGTAAAATTTAAAATATTAGCCATAAATTGTAAAGTCAGAACGCAATTATATAAAGACATATTTTTATTATAAATTTATACATTTACATTTACACGATGCAAGAAAAACTACATGTTAAAAGAAATATTACAGTAAGTATATATTTTAACATATTTCATATAAAACATATCAGTAATTATAAATAATAAGTTATTTTCTAAGTAAATATATATATATATAATATCTATGCAAAGAAATGTACTCACTTTTTTTCATTATATACAAAACAATATACATTTATTTTTAATTTAGAAATAATACATTTTCATAATAGCCTGAACATATAACCATTTAAAATTACAATAAAATATAATATGAATAGTATACCTATTTGTTACATATACAAATTTTCACAGATCCATATAATTACGTGAACTATGAAATTATATATTCATTTTAAAACGTAATATATTCTCCATAGAAATATATATGAATACTCAAAAATATATATTATATTATTATTTTTATTTTAACTACAATAATAATTTAAAATACAAAATATAAAGTATTAAAACTTTCATATTCACGAAAAAACAAAGAACATGTATTTTTATTGTAGCGTAACAAGGAGAACAGTTACATTCATGTACATACATAATATTTTAGATATTATATATATGACTAATAATTATATCACTAACGATGTTGAAGTTATTACATAATATAAAAAACATCTTAAAAGATATATGTATATTCCTTTATATGCATTTAATCTGTTATCCACTGAATCTTTTCGTATTTTTCATTATTTCTTAAGATCTTATAAATCACTATTATAAGCATAACAAATAATATAAGGATAAATAGTGTGAATAATATTATAAAAACATAGGGACTTTCTCACCAATTAATCACGATTTTAGAGATTTTGACCATTCTTTCAAAAGTTCTATTTCACCAATCGAGTTCTCCCATGTATTTTTCATCAGTGCTGATAATACGGGGATTCCTATTCCCAACAAAAAAAAAAATTAAAAATATAACTACTTTAAATTTTTATTTTCTAAATTTTATTTTTTTCAAATTTATATCACAAATTCTCTGGCTTTTTTCAGAAAAATAATCATAACCTCATTTTTTAATGCATTTCTTTTCAAAATTGAAATGTGTTGTTCCATCAAACATTGCATTATTATAATCAATAATTTATGTATAGCAATTGCGCTTTATTTAATAAACCTCTATTAGGCTTTTTATTTTTTCCTTAGGTCCCATTATTATTATTATATTTATTCTTTTATTCGTTCACTCTATTATTTGTGAACTTTTATTTTAAACATATGACATTTGAATTATCTTGTTTATATTTTGTTAGTTATCGATAATTTATTGTACCTAATCCTTCTTCAAGGTACCAATTATCATCCAGGGTTTTGTTAAATATATTCTAAAGGAAAAAAACAAAATATTTATTATTTAAAATAATAAATAATATAGTAATAAAATAACTTTATTGATAAAAATAAAAGATAATACAAATTTAATTATATTAAATATCGTTAAATTACACAATAATACCATATCATTGTTATAATGATATATCCAAGTTAAAAAAAGAAACACAGCAATTTTCACAGTAACAAGTAAGTTTTTTTTTCTTGTTAAATCATATTAATTTTTTATATTTTAATATATTAATAAAAGAATAAATTAAAAAAAATATACTTCTAGCTATAATTTATTCCGTTTTTTTTTTTAAATTTATTTTTATTATTTCTTCATAAATACATAGTAATACGTATATAAGTATTATGTATTTTGCCACATATACAAAGTAATATAATATTTAAAAATATATCATATAATTTTTGTTTTAATGTAATTAAAAAAATAATAATAACTTTCATTATAGTGCAATAAGTTTAAATGATTCACGAATATTTAAAGAACATAATAAATTTATTTAATGTAGTGCATTAATAAAAAAGTCTTTTGTTATTCATTTTCACAATGAAATATATATTAAATGTTTCATTTCCAATTATATATAAATTTTTGAGTTTATCTACTATACAAGATGTATAGAGTATATATACTCTATATTCTTCTTTGTATTAAGTTATTATTACAAATATTAAGATTGCCATCATATTAATAATTCTAATTTTATAAACTTTATATTTTGGGAAAACTAGTTAATTTAAATAAAATAATAATTATTATAATATAATAATGGTAATATTAAATGAGAATATATTACGTTAATTATAATACATACATTAATTCTTCTCTAGGTGTATATAATATTTTATTACGTAAAAATTTTTTAAAAGAGATATATTTACACGAAAATATGTAATATATAAAGAAATACATAATCTAAAAGTAAATAAAGGCTTGTTATTTATTTTCATATCATTATTTTTGAAAATTACATATTTTAATTAATTCAAATTTATTCTACTAGTTCTATGTAAAAAATCAACATATATTTTCATTTAATCTTGTTACTTTCTTCTTAATTATATATATTTAGAATTGATATATTAAAAAGAAAGAAAAAGAGAATAAAAGTAATAATGGTAAAGAAATATTATATAAATTTTAATTAATTTAAAAATATATTAAATAAAGTAAATTCACAAATAATATGCAACATATTATATATACATTACAAATTCGAAAGAAAAACAATGTAATATACTAGAATACATGATTTAGTAATATTTCTATCTATAATTTTAGAAAAAATATATCATATTGTATTTATTCTTTTAAAAACACTGCAGTGAGAATAAGTTTCAGAAATACAACTTAATAAGTACTCATATATAATTAAGTAATATTTTTATAAAAATATTTTTAACAAGAAAAATATATTATGTCCAAATGTTTCTGTTCTTACATGTTTTAACCAATTATGTGAAAATTGTAAAAATAAAATACGTACAATTATTGTAATCATTTGAGATAGAAAAGTATATTACTATGCCTGAATAGCTCTATCTTACATTTGTATAATTAAAAAAGTGGAAAACATTGCTAAATTTAATATACTTTTTTAAATTACAGACAAAATATACATAGATACAGAAAATAGCATTATCTCATTTTCATTGTTATAATATAAACAAAACATCAGTAACAACTTACATGAAGGTACTTGTATAGTTTTTTTTAGGTTTCCGCACAATTTAATCGTATCATATTTTTGGATACACCTAATGATTCTATATAAGATAAATTTTAATACATTTTAAATATTCATAATCATATACATGTAACTTATAAAATAAATTATGTAATATATGATATTACATAATAAAATCCTTCTAAAAATTTACATATAAACCATTTCCATTTTAACGACATTCAATTTGACTAAACATATTTATAATCCTTTTTTCTAAAGAGTATACCTGTATTCGATCAAATTATTTATTTTTTCCCTAAATTGGGAAACATTATACAAATAGCTCCATTTTTTTTCAAATATATAATTATCTCCTTATTAAATATATATTCAATAAGTGAAATGTGTTATTATATATATCAATGAATTTTACATGATTTTAGTATTGCCTTTTTTATATTTAATAAAAAAACGTTATTAATATTTATTACATACACATAAAATTAGTTAAATATGAAATAATATTAAAATTCAAATATTATTTTATATTTATATTATCTATATAGTAAAATACCCACAAAATATAAAGTATTCATATAAATGATCAACTTTTAAAGATTGTTATATATCGTTTATATGGTTACAATTATTATTTATTAGTGTATATCTGTATTTATTGCTTTTCAAAAAGGATAAACTTTTTAGAAATTTTCCCTTTTCTATATTTTTAATATAATTCATTTGTTTTAGAATTTCTAAAAACATTCTATACTTCAAGGAACACATAAGTCCTTGCATCTAGGACGAAACATGTTAATAATTATATAACAAACATATATATAAATGTATCATACAAAAAAGAAATAATTATTATGTTCAATTTCAAAACTTCTAAAATAAATATGGTACTAATAACTTCATATGACTAAGGGTTGTGTAATGTAGTGTAGTGTAAAGTTCTCAAAATATATGCATGGGATATATCAAGTCACCAAATCTCAATGAAATTAAATTTTTTATAATAACGTACATAATTGTTCACAATTACAACGCGAATCATCTTCTAATATCGCTGGTGAAAATTTACCCATTATTTTCTACAAATTTCATTTTTATTCATTACAGTTTTTTTTTTATTTCTGCTTTTACTAACACTACAAATTATTCCAATTAAAGGTGTGAAGGCATTTCTGCAATCCCTCTAATTTCCTATGACGTAAAATCACTGTTATAACAGTGTTATATATACGAATGTGTAATTTTTTCTTTTAAAACTATATTACCTAATATAAATGTTTCTTTTGCATTCATTAAGAAAAAGGTAAATACATGAAAATTTCAGGATTAACAATATAAACAAGTATCAATAAATTGTTATTAATATTATCAGGCATATTCTTGTTGTAGCAGGTATTATATAATATATCATACTTTACAAAATTCTAATTTAAAAAATTCCTATAATAGATATATATTTTCCCCTAAAAGAAAGTCTTTAACAAATTAATTGAAGTGCGTTTTAAAATAGTACGAAAAAAAAAATTTTAGTATAAATTTTTTTATTAATAATATTACAAATGTAGTAATATACAGTAGAGATAGACACTAACTAAAGAAGTGTTCATATAAAAAGACGAGGGAAAATATGTTTTATAAGATAAAAATAACACAAAATAAAATTAAACAATCATTGTTTTATTGAAATTTATATATTATGAAGAAGAGATAGTAAAAATAAAAAAATACACACATATGAGGTACAAAAACTTTATTAATATTATTACTCAATATGAACGTAGTTACTATTTGAAACATTTAGTATGACTAATAAGGCCATATAATATATATATATGGAAAATTCAATAAATAATTATGCATAACACTATCAATAAGTATATAAAAAATAAAATGTTCATTATATTGTCTAAAAACTGGTAAAAATATGTTATACATGAATGCAGAATTAATACACAAATAATAATTTTTAAACTACGATAATTAGATTGACAGATATGCCATATGTTCTGCAATTAAATTTTGAAAATTCAATGGTAGAACTATAAAATTTGTTATTAAATAAAATATACATAGAACGATATTATATAATATAATGGAATTAATAATATAACATAAAATATAATAGAAAAATATATTTTATATTAAGATAATCTACATGAATATACTTTATTGATTTAAATGTTAAAATAAGTGAATATAAGTTTCTTATATAGTATGATGGTACACTATTTTTGTGCGTATAACTCAAAGGTTATATGTAAAACTAAAACGTATTGATAGTCCAAACATATTATTTTACTTTATTTTAAAGATATTTTATTCTTTAAAACTTTCTTCAGTGTTATAATATATTGATTACTGCGAACTCTAGTATAATACAACATGAACTATAAATTTTAGTACTCAAGTGTCTTTTGCAATAGTAGAAAACACTGATTTTACATTGTGCTTTTATACGTATAAGATAAATAAAAAAATTATAATTTGTCATTTAAAATGTTTTTTCTTAAATAGAATTACTTTTTCTCATATTTCCGGTTTTGTGCTATATTACTCTTTATACACGTAACATTTCTACCAGTTTATAGTATGTTAATGATATTCAAATTCAATATATCATCTATTTTAATATTAAATGTTATATATAATATAAATAAATAAAAAAATAAATAAATAATATATTTATAATAATATGAAAAAAGCTTCGATAATTCATATTAATTGACATTAAATTTGTATTACTTTTAAATAAATATAATATAAAAAGCTCTGTATCATACTATAATTTTCATCATATATTTAAACAAAATAACGAAAAAAAAAAAATATATTTTTACATAAATTTAAAAAATTGTATCATATAAAAAAAAAAATAAGTGAATAAGATATTTCATATAAACACAACCTAAACGTATTTCTTTTTTTACTTTTTTACTTTTTTACTTTTTTTTTCTTTTCTTTAATTTAATCTTCAATAAAAAATAATTGTGTGGCATTTTACACCACTTACGCAATCAGTATAAAAGAAAACAAACAGTAAAATGTCATAATGTTATATAAAAAAAAAAAAATGTTATATATATAAAAGTAAAATAAAACAGTTAAAATTCCTCAAATATTACAAATAAAATTATATCAAAAAAAAATATAACTATATCCTTACATAAATGTGTGTGTGCTCAATATATTTCTACACATTTAACATATATCATTAAATTAATTATTTTAAAAAAATAAAATTACATTATCTTAAATAAAACTCGTAGAAAAGGAAAATTTATTCGATTAACATATAATAGGTTAAGATCCTTATGCTTTATTTTTATTCAAAAAATTAAAGATATTTTGTTATTATATGAAAGATACATTACATTAATTTCGCTCAAAATTAACATTTACTGTAGGTTAAAACTACAAACAAAAAAAATATAAAAAATTACTTTTTTTAACTATTCTTTTTTTATATTAATATATTGCTATGAAATAGATCTATGAATAAAGTATCAATAAATGGTTGCAAATTGCACAGTATTATATTTCTTTTCATAATTGTTATATATCTTAAAAATAATGAAAACTTCATTGTACACATATTAAAGCTTTAAATCACATGTAATCATGTATACAACATTATTATGAAATTTTTTTTTTTTTATTGCGTTAAATATATGAGAATATTCATCCTCCTTTTTTTGAAGTACATTTTTAACCAAAAAATATAATACATTATTTTTATATATTCGTTTTTTAAAATGTTAATACATAAACTCATATAAATTTTAAATTGTTAAAATTGTGTAGCGTAATATCTAAATGGATAATTTCATTAAAAAAGACACAATAAAATACAATCAAATGATAAAAAAGAATAAATTATACTACATAAGCATCCTTCTATGAATGAAAAAATATACATATATAAACATTGTGTAATAAACCAAAATTGTTATTACATCATTTTTTTTTTTTTCTTTTTATAATATATAATTAATTTTCTTAAATTCAAAAATAATTTTTTTTTTCTTTTATTTAGTTAATATATCAAGTGAAACGTTGAAATTTAAAAGTAGATGTACCAACAATTCTGTCTAAACCATAACAATAATATTGTGTTCATATATAATATTTTTAAAATTGCTAGTTCCTACATTATAATGAATAGAAATTTAAAATTTTTGGATACGAAATATTGCTTCCATTAATTTATTCTTCATATAGTATCTCATGTATACATATATTATAATAATTCCTTAATTTTACTTACAAAATTATAATTTCTTTATGATATATACAAATAGAAAAAAAAGAAAAAAAATATATATATATATATATTTAACTTTCTTTAAATCAACAAAATACTAAACCAATGTCTTTTATAAATTTTATTATTATTATTCCCTCTTCATATATTCCATTAATATATTTTTATATATTACGTATGCTTGTAAAATATTAAAAATATTTTTAGAATTACTATATATTATTTATACGTAGGTTTTATATATTCCAATATTATTTATACTTCTTTTATATTTTTATTATTATATTTATATTTTCTAAATATATATATATATATATATATATATATATATATATATATATATATATATATATTTTTATATAGAATAAATGGAACATAAAAAAATTGTTCATTTATGAACTCACAATATTTTTATTTAGATATAAATAAATTCTAATAAAAATATACCTACTAGTTTATTGAATTCTAAAATAATAACTAAAAAATAAATCGCTATTTTCTAGAGTATTATACAGAAATTTTGAACGATTAATAAATGGTAAAATTGAATCTTTATTAAATTTTATATCTTACGAAAGGGTGTTGCATATGTTGTCTATATGTAGCTGCTTAACTTTTAATTCTTATATTAAAAAATTTATCCATGATGTTATTATATTCGTTTAATATTTTTGTAATTATTTTATTTAAATAAACATTTCAAACGGATTATAGAAGACAATTGTTCTAAATTTAAAATTTTTATTTAAAGCATTAAGTTAGCTATTATTTTAAAAATTAAGGCATATTATATTTTTTACATATTAAATGTAACACTATAATATAAACAGGATATCAAAATTTTTTTAATTTTCGCTTTATTCTTTATTTTTATTTTTTTTTTGACTATTAATATTTCTCAAAATATATATTTATTTACATTTAACTTAAAAGAAAAACCTTTGAAATTATAAATATTTAAACATTATTACTATAACAACTAATTTTATTCCATTTCTTATACATATTGTAATATTGTAAATTCATTATACGAAAATATAAATTTCATTATTATAGCTCTTTAAAAAGTTTACATAAATTCACTTATTTTTTAATAATTGCTAATTTCATTTCATTAACATATAATACTTCACAACAGAACGTGCATTCTCTTTAAATATAAATTACTGTTGTATATTTTATATAAAAAAATATATCTTTTCTAACTTCATTTCCTTTTCCTAATATTATTAGTCATAATAATTTTTTTTAACTATAACGAGAAAGAGTATAAAAAAATGTGTAAAGTTAGAATTATTATTTTGAAACAACGTAAACTTTTATATTTATCTTCTTAATATATATTATACACAATTTTTACATATTTTAATTTATTTTAAATAAATATATAGTTACTATCATTATTAAATGATATTTTACTTAATCTTATTTCATTTTCAACGTATTATGTTTTTTCTTGGAAAATTTTAATGAAAAAAAAATTTATCTTTACCTCAAACTAATTAATTTAAATATTATGAACATTTATAATTTAGTTCTTTATTTTATATTATTTTGTTAAATTTTTTCTTTTTTAGTAATGGCTGTATATAAAAATACTAAATCATATTTAAAGATATTTTGCATTTGGAAATACAATATAATCTAAATTTATATAAATTCATTACATTTTGAAATAAAATAAATTAATTACAGATAATCCTATAAATACTTTCTTTTAATATTAAAAATTTTTTAAAATTAGTTAACATTTTTTTTAGTCAATATATTATAATATTAAAGAAGTATATAATGAAAGGCAATATCATATCCCTCATTTTTACTAAAATCTTTGCGTTTATCTTTTTTATATGTATATACCTTTATAACAATGATATGGTATTATAATAATATTTCATATCTCTTTTTCTCTTTTCTTTGTTTGTTTTCTTTTTTTTCTTGTTCCATTTTCAAAATTAATTTTACTTTAGTAAGGAAGTTTACATATCTGTGAATATGATGTTTACATTTTTTTCTTTTTAGAATACCTGTGATAAATTATTGATTAAAAAGGATAAGCTATCTGGACATTTATATTTAAGAACTAATCGATTACTATCAAACGATTCTTTAGATTCTATACTCAATAAATATATATCACGTAATAAGAATAATAATAAATTATTAAATGAAGAAGAGTTATCTTTATATTCCACAGATACTATATCAGAAAGCGAAGATTTTAAAGAAAGACTATCATATACAGAGGAAGTAGACAAAGTAGCTAAAAAAAAAAAACCTACTTCACTAAATAGTGTAGATACATTTTTAGAAAGAAAATTATTCAATATAGAAGATTCCGCATATAAAATTAAGAATAAAACAAATATTAATAGAAATATTGAAAGTATGAAAATCTTCGTGGAGATTGCTCTTCTTTTTATTAAATTCTTTTTAGCTTTGGTAATATTTTTTGCAGTAGTTACGATATTTATTTAGGCATATTTTTTACCTACTATTAAAAGCACAGATCCTTCAAAAGTCTTAGATCCCTCATAGATCCTTCCTATTGTAACATTATGTCCATTACATTTGGCATCTTTGACTTTCTTAATTAAAGTAAGTATTAATTATGCTTTGACAAAAATAGCAAAATACAAAAAAATAAAGTTATATAATTTTAAAAAATGCTATAATGTTACTAATTAAATTGGTAAGTAGAACCTTTAATATGGAATTAGAAGATATACAGTATCCTTAAACATACGATATATATAAGAAAAATATACACAACCACGTAATTTTTTTAAAACCCTCAATATAAACATAACTGTTTTGATATAAAACGTAAAAATATGTGCTGACAATCCTTATAAAAATGATTTTTTTATTTTTTAAATTTTCACTTTAAAGAATTGTTTTAAAATACATTAATAATTTGTAATAATATATATATATGCATTTAAGTATGTATATATATATATATGTAGAATACGTATATATTCCATAAATTTAATATATAAATGTGCTATTCGTATAACTTCGTTAAATTAGTAAAAAAGTGCTCATATTTTAAATTAAAAAATATATTTAATTTGTTTTTATTACTTTTATATTTATTAATCCAAAATGTTTAATTTCTGACACAATGAAAAAAAAATTATGATTTGTTTTTATTTAATTCTAAATGTCTTTTTTATATATAATAAAGCGTAAAAAGTTAAAATTTTTCTTGTTTTCGTAAAAAGAAAATTTAATTTATATTTGTTATAAACAGTATTATGGTAAATGCATTACAATTCATATTTACTACAAAAACATTTTTAATAACTTTTTAAATTTTTTAATGTTTTACATATTAAATTATAAATACGTAATAAAATATCATTCTTTTTAAGAATGAATTATTTATTGTTGATTACTAATTTCGAAAATGATAATTTATTGTAATTAAATACACACTCCAATTATTTAATACCTTAATTATATAGAATATACTATTAATTCAACTTTATAAGAATAACTTAAATATACACTATAATGAAATATTAAAAATATATTTCGTACTTCTATTTCTTCTTTGTTTTTATTTAGCAAGTTCACGTTCAAATGATCTACAATTATTAGCATATTAACTCTTATATGATAATTTATCTTTTTTTTGGGTAAAGAGAATAAATACCTAACAATAAATTACATAAAAAAAAAGGTTCAATAACCAGTTAGTTTAACAAAAGTAAATAAAACTTTCCTTCGTAAAGGTATAAATTGATATAATTTTTTTTATGTTTTCTCTATTTCGTATATTTAAATATATATTCTGTAAAAGTCACATAAATGAGTTTGTAAAGGTATATAAGAACATATAAATTTTATGTTAAGAACATCCTATATATTTATATTAATAGCACTACTCCCTTTAATATAATAAGTTGATAAAAATTAACCAGTGTTAGCTGTGTTATATACATAACAACATAATTTAATTTTTATTAAGATGATACGTTGCAATAGGATAGGGTAAATGTATTTCTCTTTATATATAATCTATTTAATTAAAAAAGAAATAAATACAACGTTTTTTATTCAAAGAATATATGATTGATTTAGATGATTACATTTAATATATCATATTTTCGTCTCTATAAATTGAAACACAAATGAAATTTATATTTACAATTTGTTTTAGTTATCGAAGTTACGCACAATGAAAATATCATTTATTAGAAAATAAGGTGTATAAATTTTACTTATTTATATAAGCGTTTATGAGCTTCAAATAATTGAACAAATGGATAATTGTGCATTCAAAAATTACAATTATTCTAATAAACATATATATATTATATAAACAACTTTTTTTTTACTTTTCAGTTAATATTATATTTTATAAATCTTATTAAAACATTTAATTACTTTTATACAATATATATATATATATATATATTTTTGTACTGGAAAATATTATTTGTAATATAAATAATTATATTTTTGATATCTCGTTTATAATCAAAAATAACGCATGTATTTATGTTTCTTACGCATATTAATTTTTAATGGTAAAAATGTATATCTTAATAAAAAATTTTATTTTAACTTTTTTTTTTTCGTTAGTTTTACTTCATGACATATTTTACTTATATTCTGGATTTAATAAAATAAAATGAATATATGAATACAAATATACATATTACTAATTTCATTTAAAACATATTTTTTTATAAATTATTTTTATATATATTTCAGAACAATTTTAAAAATTCTGCATGAATTATATTTATAATAGTTGGTAACAAGGTAGTCACATATTTACATTTGAATAAAGACACTTCATTAACATATATATGTACAAACAAACATTACGTTTTAAGGAAAAGTAATTTAAATTACATTTTAAGTTATATTATTTTACTATTAACTAATAATATTTATCATATTTAAAAATAAAATTTTTTGCCGGTTAGTCCTTATATAAAGTCATGTTCTTTTTTTTTAACTGTTTTGCGCATATAGATAAAAATAGTAAACATATAATTTATCATGTTTATTGAAATATTTATTTGAATCTTATTAATAAAATAAGTAAAATAATATAATATATGATAATAATTATTATTTATGCATTAACATATATAATATCAAAAAATTTAAATGCCCTTTTTTTATAATAAGAAATCAACGAAAATAATGCGTATATATATTGCACACAATTTTTTTAACTTCGGTGCACTAAAATATTCCGTAAAAATTTTATATTAACTTAAAACTTTTCTCTAATTAGGATATTAATATATTTTATATATTTAAATTATATATAGTTCTTCATAAATAAAAAAATATATACTTAATTAATTAGGTACATCAAAAACATAATAAATAAATAAAAAATGAGACAACATATAAAGTCAAAGTTTTTATTCTTTAAATTCAGAATAATTTGTTTCACAAAAAAAAAATTATAATAGTAAAACAAATTTATGAATATATTATTATTAACAAAATATTACTTTCATGTTCAATTCGTATTTATTAAGTGTTGTAATTGGATAATATTATCATATTTTACTTTATAAGTTGATATACAAATATAGTATTCTAAAATCTTCATTAAATTAGTATGTCATGTATTAATAAATATAATTTTCATATTCAACAAAAAGAATTAGAGAACATACATTATAATAAAAAAGTAATTATTTTGTATGATCGTTTTCATGTTACAGTTGTTATTTAATTTTATTGTATTATATATATTGTATTTTTAATATTATGTTTTGTAAATTAAAATTTTTTTATAATCAATTACATTTTGAAATTACAGAATTAATTATATTTTTAAGCAAAACTTTTAAAGAATCATAATTATTATTGTAATTTATTTTACTTTTATAATTTCCTATATAGTATTATTCTTATATATAATGCAAATATTTTTATGTTTTCTTTTTGGAAAAAATGTATGGAGTATTTCCATTGGTAAAATTTTTGCATATATTATAAAAATAGTAATGGGGTGCATAGTGAGATATATCCTTTTTGGAGAATAAATCTTAGCATACAAATAGAAGTGATTAAAAAATCTATATTGATTGCAGAAAAGTTTGGAACATTTTTTACATATGATCTAAACTTTCAATTAACATTATATGTTGGAAATATTGCAGTAGTTATTTAATATTTTCTTTAAATATTCAAATAATAAATATTGCCATAATAACTTTAGACTTCGTAAAAAAAAATTCGTTATTATTAATAAGTATAAAAAAAAAATTGATGCGTAATATATATATAACACCTATTAACATTATTCTATATTAATAATACATATTTTTTTTTGTTGAATATAAAGGGAAAAAATAATTTAGACTACAAGATATAATAAAAAAAAAAAAAATTGCTATTAAAATAAAATTATATAAAAGGAAAAATAAAGTAATATATAATTTCATGTAATAATGACTACTAAAAGAATTAAAATAAAATAATGTTTTTGTTTACCATATAAAATTATTAATTCTGTACTTTACGCTTTTATACTCATCCAAAATATATCATCTAAAATCATAAAAATATCCACATATATAATAAATTTCTTCAGTAAAAAATCACATAAAATCAATTCTACAATTAATTAAAAAAGTTCAATACATATTTTGATGTTTTATTCAATAAAAAAACTGTTCTAATTAATATATAACAAACACCTATAAATGTTCACTAAATATACTCACGAAAATAGAACAATTATAATACTTAAAAATATTATAACCTACAAAATTTACAAATATATTGAAATACGAAGGAAAAACAAGAAAAAAATAAAATAAATTACTCATTAAGACAAACAATAAAAATATAACTATCTTATAATAATTTAAACATATTTTATTGGTAATTTTTATACATATATAAATAGAAAAATAAATAATTTAAAAATGTAGATATTGTTATAATTATTATACAAAATAAATTATAATAAGAAACTCTAAAAATTTAACAATCTATTTATATTAAGGAAAATATTAATAATTATAAAAGAATTTATTTAGATAAAAATTGAAAAAACTAGAATTTCCGTATTATATATACATCGAGAATTTGCGCATATATACATATTCTTAAATATATAAAATTATGTGTATGCTACAATATCAGAATTCAATATAAATAAATCCTAAAATAATTTTACTTTTTTATCCAAATAAGGGTTTATAAATGCTCTTGTATAATTTTACTTTTTATTATTATACTTGAATATATTTTTTAACAATTTATATGATATAATTAATACTGCTAAAATAAATATTGGAACTAATGTTAAATAGGCTAATTCGCAATTAGATGATGTCAGAATATCACCTATTCTTAGCATTTCTAATACGATTGGAGCAGTACTCATAAAAATAATTGTAGTAAGAACCAGAACATAACTTAGAAATTTTCGTGAAAATGCACCCCTAAAATTATTTAGTCCTTTATATTCAGCTTCAATTACTTTTTCCATTTTTCTATTACATATTTTATCTATTTTCTTTTTAGATTTAGAAATGGATGGTAATGTATTTTTTTCCTTTTTTAACGATATTCCTTTTAATGTTCTAAGCCCTGTTTCATAATAACCATCATTTTTTAATGTATCAGATGACACTTTAAATTTCTTTTCAGACATTTTTTTTAAAGGTATGCTTCCATTGGGGGGATGTAAACCTCTTTCTTCATTTAATAATCTGTCTACTCTTACATATAATGAATTACTTAGATCAATTTTCTTAATATATGATATGCCATACGTATTTGTCTAAAAATACGAACAAATATTTAATATTTAAAAAACATCAATATTTCTATATAAATAAAATATTAAGTTTTAAAATTAAATTGTATGATTACAAAAAAATTCATAGAAAATATCAAATAATACAATTACCTTACCTCATGTGAATTCTGATATATCCATATTAAAATGGGAAATGGGCAAATTTTAATGAAGAAGAAGAATTTGTTAGTTTGTATCATCGTGTTAAAATTACTTTGCAGTTTCCAAAACGTATTCTATAAAAAAATTTTTAATTATATAATTATTTCGTTAATATTTAATAGAATATAAGTTATAATTTTTGTTTATTCTTTCTACCGCTTTTTAATTTTAAAATTTTTACTTCTGTATAATCATGTATAATTATAATATATATCTAACTATAAAAAGAGAAAAAACGCTTTAAATAAAAATATTATAGTAAATTTTTTTTATAAAAATATTTTTATTAAAATAATATAAATAGAATTGATATCAAAATAACATTAACAAATACATAATAACTATAATTAGGCTTGCTCTAAAAATAAATTATTTCAAAAAAATTTATATTTATATTTATATTTATATATTTTATATGCATATTAATTAAATAGTCTTGTTAATTCGGTTATGAAATTGGATAAAATTTAATAAAATTACACGACATAAAATATTTAAATTTTTCTTTTAAATAATATTATTTAAAATTTATTTGTTATGATTAAGTTAATGAAAAATAGTTTTAAATTAGCTAACGTCTTATTGAAATTATTTATAAAATAATTTGCAATGATCATAATAATTTGAACAAAAAATATATATATACTGTAACAACGATTTAATGGAATTTAATTAACTGGAAGTACCAACGATATTATCTTTTTATATATTTTAATCGAAATATCTTAATATATTGCTAGCTATAAATTATACACTATTTAAACGAGGTTATTTTTATTGTTATATATGATGAATTAAAGTTTTAACATCTTAATAATATATAAGACATAATTCTCTTACACTGTTGTTGCATTGATGACCTTTAATATTGATTCAAAAATTTTAATAATACAGAAAATTAAGAATTAATATTAAAACTAAATACTTGAATAGGCAAATGTGCCTTTCTAATATTCGTTCTATTAAAATATAAAATATAATTAAAAAAAAAAAATGGGTGAATATTAAAAAATTATTACATGTTAATTTAATCAGTATTTATAAATAAATAATTGACACTTTAATAATAATTTAAGAAGCAATTACTAGCCATTTTACCTTATAATTATATACTTATATTAAGTTGGAAAAATGGCTTCACATAGATACATTAGAACAATTAATTAAAATATAAGAGCTGAAAAATATGAAAGGTAATTATAAATAATAAAGGAATTATTACTTAAATTATATACAATATTCTTAAATATAATTTTAAAATAATATTACATTTTTTTTAACTCTTATTCATATGCTATGATTTACTATATTCCTTGAAGTATTATAAATGTATTTCATACATATTAAATAATTTTGCAACCTAAAAAATTTATAATCAGCAAGTTAAATTATCTTCTTATATATTTATTGTGTTTGTAATATATTAAATATTATTATAATTAATAATTTTTTTCATATATATATGCTTTTTAAAAGAAAATTTTTTTTATATTTGGATGACTAAATATATATCAATTCATATATATATATAAGCAGTTCCTTATATAATTTTTATTTTATATATATATATTAAGCATATGATACGTATTATCTCAATATAAATATACATCTATTGCAAAAAATAATCTATGATAAAATGTGACGATTCATATATAAAAATTTAATGGAAATAATATATTTAAAACTCAGCAATAAATACATTCACAATATATTTATCTAAAATTTTATGAATTTTGGAGAACTTACTTATAAATTCAGAGTGAATTTATGTATGTATAAGGTATATTTATTTTTTAAAAACAATAAAATTATTTAGTATTTAAAAAATATTTTAATGTGGCCTTCTCATGAAAAATTGTTAAATTTATAAAATGCATATATATTTATGGCTCTGCATAATATTTCTTAACTTTTTGATGTCAGTTCTCCTATTATCTAAGAAGTAAAATTTGACTTAATTTGCAATTCACGAGTTTTTGGCCTTCTTTTTATAAAATAAATCGCTAAAGCGGATGAAACATAACTTAAGAAAATCCTTTTATTCATGTATTTTATATGTACAATATTATGTTAAAAAGCATTACTAATATTATTGTGCTTTTTTTTCTTGTCGCATATAATATATCATATGATTATGTTTTAAAATTTAATAATAAAAAGTTTGAGAAAAATAAGTTAAAATATTTTCTTTTTTTATATATAATAGATGTTTTTATTTATAAAAAATAATTTGAAAATATTTTTTCTATTTTCTAGAGCAATTATAAAACAGAATACAAAAAATAGAATAATATGAAAAAAAAAAAAAACAAATTTAATAATATATTTTAATGCTTTAAATATAATTTATTCAAATTATAAAAATAAGATAATTAATTTCAGTATAAATATGATATGCATCTTGTTGCTTAAATGTTTTAACATCTATAATAGTATATAATAGAAAAATAATAATATATTATATATTAATATTCTATTTTTCTTACTAATCAAAGAATAATTGTATTATATCTGTTATTTTACAAATTATTTTTACAAATGGATCCATTAAGACTTATATAATATTATACTTATAAAATATTTCTATTAAAAATAATATGTATCTTTTCTTCTTAATATGGAAGAAAATTAAGTTACCAAAGCATGTAATAATTTTTTTTGCAGGAATAGCTCACTAAAAATTATCTTATTGTTAAAAAAACAAAAAATTATTTCCTCGTAAGGTAGAACATTATATTAAATTATATTATTACAATGTTTAAATATTAAAATGAATAAAAGCAGTTTAAACAAATTAAGTGCTTAAAAAAAAACGAGTAAAATATTAACAAATAACATATATATATTATTAAAACAATTTTTATCTAGAATCCTAATATATATTTTAACATTATAATTATGGATATCCGATACCCAATAATATATTATAGAATAATAGAACGTATGTATAACAAAAAAAAAAAAAAAAATACGTTTATAAAATATAAGTTATAAGTTATACATAACTTATGATTTTATTAAAAGAAATTATTTATTAAGGAATAAAACAAAAAATATTGCTCAATATATAATATAATAATATTCTAATATTTAATATACATAAATTAACTTTCTATTTTATATATATGCCAACGTGTTCCTATTTTCTACTGAAGCAAGTAATAATATTACTTTCTTATAGATTTGCTTATAGAAAAAAGATATTATACATAATTTTAATGATTGTTAAATAAAAGAATTTCTATCTTTATTCTTCTCGTTTTCTGCAATATATTATTCATTATATTAGTTTTTTTTCTTTATTCCATTTATACGTTAGAATATTCAAGAAATATTTTTCACAGATATAATCTTATTTCACTTTAATATTATTCTAGTATATTTTATACACTCCTTATCAATTTCTGATGTGTATTATTCCAATATTTTATAGTATTTTTGTGTAGTATTCTCTATATATATGGAATTTACATATATATAACCTCTTATCCAATCTATTATTCCATAATCAATGGAACTTTCATATTTATAACCATAAATATCCTTATTTTTACTATTTTCTGAAACGTGGATAATGAAACCAATCGTATTTTTTTTTATCTGTAATTTTCTATATAAATTTTCTTTCGTCTCCGATTTATTTATGGAATTCTCTATATATGATACACTATTTTCCATATAATGTACATTTTTACATTCTTCTAGTTTCATCACAAGTATAAATATATACAGTTCTTCTAGTAAGTATTTTTTCTCCATATATTTATATAATTCTTCATTATTTTGTTTATTCTACAATTACTTTACATTTATCAATGATGCGTCATCCTTATTTTCTTTATTCTCACTTGTATCTAACATATTCTGAAATCCTTCTATCAATCTCATATATTATTCCTATGCCAAATATTTTTTTACAATTATACTATTTTTTCATATCTATTGCATCCATGAGTCTTTTTTCCTATATAGGAATGAAATGTTTTCAATTGTATTTAAGATATTCTCATTTAATTTTTCGTTGCTTTTTATGTAATCATGTTATGTTTTCCATGTATTTTTTAAATTACAAAACCAATAATCTTTTTTCACCTTAAAATAAAAATTTTTGCGTCTGGCCCCTCATTTATTCCAAGGAATTTTTTGTTTTTCAGTGTCATTGATACATTAAATGTTTTCCAATATTATATCACCACTTATTAAAATAGAATACGTTTGAAATACCTCTTTTGCGAACAGTTATAGGAATATTTTTAATAATTCTCCTTAGTTAAATTATAATTCTTCACTTTTGAATACTTCAATTACTTCCATATGTACTTTTATGATAGATTTTGTCCTCTCCTATTTTCTATTTGAAGTATTTACATTTTTTATTATTTTGTGTTCATGTAATTTTTATCCTCATGAAATATTTTTCTAAATAATAATCCACAAGTTATGAGTTAAAACGCAAACTTCAATACACTATTCCATTTCTCAAACATATTTTAATGTAAATATATCAATTTATTATGTAGGGTTGTGTCAGTTTACAATTATTGTACTAATTCATATTCTTTAATAATTAATTCATTGTTTGTATTAATTAAATTTTTTTTTTTTTTTTAAAGAACTACATTTTTTAAAAAATTTAATATTATGCTAAATAGAAAAGCGCTCCAAATTAATATAAAATATTTACACATTCTTTTAATGCACCGAATTTAATAAAAAAAGTAAGTGCGTTATTTGTATTAACTACTATTGTTGATTTCTTATTATATTAAAAAAATTATATCAAATTTTATGGCACTATATACACATGCATGCAAAATAACTATTATCATATATAATATTATTTTTCTTAATTTATTATTAAGATAAATAAAAATATATTAATTAAACTAAAAAACTAACTATCCTCTATTACTTTCTCATATGCACAAAGTGGATAAAAAAAAAGTAACTAATTTTAAATACATTCATTTATACCATTTTCCCATGAGATATGATGAGTATTCTTACATTAAATCACCATAATATAATTTAAAATGATCTTTAAATTTCACTTCTTTAAAAATTCATGTTCATGTATAAATAAATAAGTTACTAAAATAATTAATATACAATTTAAAATGTGAGACTGTTTACTTGACAGACGTTTATATAGCACACGGGGAATTTTTAATATTGATATATATTTAAAAATATTTTTTAAAAATAGATAGTTTAAATTAAAAAAGTACAACTATTTTTGTAAATATGTATTTATTTTATATATTTCCCTATATAAATAGGTAAAATATATGAAGTAGAACTAACAAATAGCAAAAATTTACAATAAATTTTCTATTATTCTATATATCTTGGACCTTTAAATATGAATATATATATGAACCTTAAACATAGTTATTATTACTGATTTAAAATGTTCTATGTAAAAAATAATTATTTCTGTTACAAACAATAATTATTATTTATAATATTTTTCCATATAATATATATATTATATACATAAAATTAAATGTTTTAATAATATAGTGTGCTATTTAATATTAACTAAATTGGAGGGAAATAATAATCTTACTTTATCTAAAATTTTATTATTATTAATGTGAATATTCCAATTCACAATTATTCATTTGTTAATTTTACTTTTTTAGTACAAAAATCCATATATAAATGATTAAAAAACATAAACATCTTAATTTCCAAGAAATGAGATTATAAAAGTACATAACTCAAATAACTCAAAAAAATACTAAATATAACTTTCGCTTTTATTTAAATTTACAAAAAATAACTTTGTTATATTACATTTAATCACCTAAAGCAATAATATATATACATTGCATGCAAAATGTTATATTTATTTCTTTTTTAATGAAACCTCTAATGGATATGTGTTTTACATTTATTTAATTCTATTATAACGTTTCAAGTTAACAATAACTAAATGAAGTGTTACTGAATAATGCATGTTTTATATCGATTCATATTTATTACGTTAAAAAAAGTAAAATGATTAGTATTTAAATATTGGTAGTTCATAACTTATATTTTGCATATTTTAAAATAACTTTAAAACAATATTATTGCTACCTTTATGTTATATGTAGGTAAACCTATTTAATATCAAAAACATAAAAATAATTATTTATCTGATTATATCAAATATATTTATTTATTCTTGTTTCCCTTATTTATATTTGAAAACTTATATATACATAATTGATTTTTAGAAAATCATTTTTGTTATAAAATTAAAAGAAGGATATTTATATAATAAATAATAATGACCTAAGAATCTAAGTTTATTTGCACAATAAATTTTTGCAATAAAAAATAGTAAATATAAAAATAGAACAAATATTTATAATCCTCAAAATTAATAATGGTATACAATTAATTCATTCACAAGAAGAATATAATTTTATCGCATATTTATAATTTAATATATTAAACATTCAAAAATTTAAACATATATTAAATACCTTTCATAAAGTAATTATAATAACATTCATAATACTTATTAATTAAATTTTCTTTTTGTAAAAATAAAAAAAAATGTGCTTGTTTTGGTTTTATTGTATACAAAAAAAGATATATAATTAATGTAAAAAAAAAACAAATATGTTTATTAAGCAGATCACAAATTAATCATTTTTGACAAAAATTTTAAAGAAATTAAATCAAAATAATTATTCTTTTTTAGGAAAAATCATACATTTTGCTACTAATTTAACGATATTATAATATATACAATTTTTTATATGAATTTTATAAAAAATACATACATTTATATACAAATTTATTTAAATAAGCATATATATATTATTCCAATATACTGTATTATGTTCAAACAATTCATTAAAATACAAATTAAAAAAATTAAACAATTAAATTCACTAAGTATTTATAATATATATTTACATAATTAATATCAAATTAACTATGTAAATATATGGGGAATTATGTAAACTAATAGTATTCACATTGATTATATGCAAATAATATATTTAAGAGTGATAAATATCTTATCCCTTATTAGTAGTTTTCCTTACAAAAAAAATTAACTAATTATAACATATTTAATGATTTTTTTCCTTTATCATATTATATTTTACAATTTTTGTCAAGGTATAAATAATACTTAATACGGTTAAAACAGATACCAATACTAGAAATAATGAATATACTAATGCCAATGGTAAAAATCCTAATCCTAAGGAACCCGATGATGTATCATACGAAGATATAAGCTTGAAAAATGCATAACATAACATTAATATTACTACTAATCCTGCTAATAAAATTAAAAAGGGTGGCGTAACTGCTAAACCTATATTCTTACATATCATTATATATGCAGATGTTTTACTATTTTTCCTGTTATACTTAATTTTATATATAGAATCTAATAGATTGAATATTTTTTTTTCAAAAAATATATCTATTCCTTTAATTAAATATATCCGTTTTTTCTTGTCTATGTTGTCTCCTTCCTTCATATTTAATGACCTTTCTTTTAATTTTTTACTTTTTGATGCATGGTCATTGTCATTAAATATATCTTTCTCCTTACCTAATAATTTAACTTTCTCGCTTTAACCATATACAACCTTAGTTGATTTTATATACAAAGAATCCTCTACTAGTAATCTATTAGTTGTTAAAGATAATTTTTCATAGAAATTATACTTCTTGTCCAAAGATTGACTATATTTATTCTAATAAAAATGTGTAAACATTTATTATTTAATGAATATATATTTCCACACTAAGAAAATATTATTTTAAAAAATTATACTTAAAAAAAAATATATATATATATTTTAATACCACATTATTGTTATAATAACTTGTCCAAATGAGAATGGTAAATACAAATATTTTAATAAATACAAGCCACATAATATTTTCTTTCATTCTATGCTACTTTAATAATTTTAGTTTTTGACAAATAAAAATTATAACTGTAATATAAATTTTTTAAATGATATAAAGAAACTGTTTATATTTTTATTTTTGACAGATTTATTTCTTTTCTTGATTATAATAAATTAAATTTATAGAGATATCTCTTATATTTTATTCATAAATGAAAAATAACTTTAACATTGATTTGGTATAGTTTCTATATTTGCTTATTACAAAAAAAAAAAAAAAAATTATTACTAAAACAGTATTAATAAAAATATATGAAAAATACGTAAAATATTTGAATTATTTATTTAATATTATTGAGATTCTAATTTTTTTTTTATTAATTGTTATAAAGAAAAAATATAAATAATACAACAGTGATTAGATATCATAAAAGAAATCAAAAATGACTTGATAGGTTATAATGATTTAGAATTTATTTAAAAAAAAGAAAAACATGTAGAAGATATAAACTAACATATATTCAATAGCTCATTGCAAAGTTTTTCTTTTTTTTCCGATAGTTGTATTATTATACATGTTATATGTAGCTTTCCGAATTATAGTTAAAAAATATAGATTATAATGATAGTAAAAATAAAAGAAATATAACATGTAGTTGAAAAAATTATTTTTTATTATATAGAATATTCATTTTCATCTATCTAAAAAAAATATATTTTCTTTTATAAACTTTTATATATTAATAAAATAAAATTTATATTTACTCAATAATATATGGATTTACGTATATTTCTAAAATCCCTAAAAAAAGGAGCGCTGCATTTTTGCGTGATGATTTTACTATACTATAATTTTCATCAAAAGTACAAATAAAATTTATTGTTATTTAATAAAAATTTTTAAAATTAATGAATTCTATATTCCTGTTATTTTAAAAAATGAAATTAAACATATATTTACAGAAACATTAATATATTTAAAAAAAAAAAAAAAATCTTAATAGAATTATTCCATATATATGCCATGTTCATAAAAGGAAATATTTTAATAAAATATAATAATATCTAATATTAAGAAATGGTATATTTATATTCATTTTATAAAAATTATTACTAGTAATATTTTTACTTTCCGTTTGAAAAATTATCGATGTATACTATTATAATGTATCGTATGTCCTAAGTATGCATTCGCAAACAAAACAATGTATGTTTTCCTTTTCTTGCGATACAACTCTTTTTAAAGTACAAATAAAAGTAATAATTAAAACATATATTAATATTATAATTTTCATTTGATTCAGAAAATCAAAATTAATAAGAGGAATTTATTCAAAAAAAGACTACATAGGGAACTTTATACATAATACTTATTTAAATAAACATCCCAAAAAAAAAATATAGTAATTTTTTAAATAAATCATATTATATTATTTCTAACATATGAAAAATAAATTAAATATTTATAAATTATATGTAAAAAAATAATTCTTTTTTACTTATAATTCGTTTAAAAAATTATCTTTATTAATTTAAAAAAAGTGAAAATAGTAATATAGCTACTCATTTGGGGGTTTTTTTAAAAATATTAATACATAATAAATTTATAGAAATAAAAAAAGGATAAATTTATAAAAAATAATATCTATACAATATGATATGATGGTAAAATATATGTGTTTATTTTAATCGCTACTAACGGTAATTTAGTTTTTTACAAAAATATAATTCACGTTTAGAAAATTATGAGAAAAAAAAAAGAAGAATTTCAACATAACTATTAATAACTAATTGAGTTTACTCCACGAATTTAATGAACCATATAATAAAAAACGTTTATCGTATATTTATTAATAAATTTTCTATATAGAATATATTTAAAGAACATACGCAAAACAAAATTAATGTCAAAATAAAATGGAATATAATAATAAAAAATAATTAAACTCCTCATTTTATTCAAATTATTTAAAATGCAGAAGACAGTAAAGAATTATTTATTTTCCATATTTTAAGGTATATTATTTTATTATACATTTTTTACTTCATATTTATAATATGCAAAAAAAGCAGCTTTTTAATAAAAAAGACTTTTACAATAATTATGCTTTATAACACAATTCTTAAAAATATTTTAAGTAATAAAATTAAACTTATTATGTAAAAAATATATATATATCCATCTAACTTAATATATTCATTTTGTTTCGTTAAATAGCACATAATATACATTTATTTTTAATTTAAATTTAATAATATATTTTTTAAATTACCTCAACAAATTATCATTTTTGAACAAAAAAAGATATAAAATTGTAAACAGAACTATTTAGTTAAAATATAAATGATAAAAAAAATTTAATTATTACATGAATTGTCCTATTATATATCCATATAAATGGATTTATATCATTCATGAATATCTATATAATTACATAAATATATATGTTATACCATAAAATATGTTTAAACAGAAACAATATATTAAACATTTAAAAACATTAAAAAATTCAAATTCATAAAAAACTGAATATATTTTCTTATTATTTTGTATTAAGAAGTTCACTTATAAGTGCTGGCATCTATAGAATTTAAGGAATTATGATTATGTTTAACAACTGTATAATTAAAAATATTAATTTATACTAAAAACATCCTTATAGAAGTAACCATATTTCGTACTATTTCTTTTATCTTCTCCTGAACCTTAATTTTTCATATTTTTTAACCTTTTTATTATAATATACAGCAACTGATACAAACGTGACACCCAATATAAAGAAGGGTAAGAAATATATTAGCAAACCAAACTTTTATCCCAATATACAAGCTTCAGTTATAACTGTTCCATTAGTTTCGCACAAACGGCAAACAATATCTGATCCCCAAATTTCATTGTTCTTCCAGAATTCTTTAAACATCTTTAACTTCTTTAGAATAGGTGACAGTATTACATTATTGGCCATCTGTTCTAAATATGTCTTTGTCAAACCTAACTTGAACAATAAACTTTCTTTAACTGCAAACACAAGTGATACATCTACTATGATTTATATTAATAATAACAAGAACAATAATGGAGGTAAGGTAAATCGTATTGCTAATTTTTTACGAATTATTTTTTTGTAAACCTTATAACTGACTGTCCTATTTTTTTTAACAAAACCTACATAATCAAGTTCTTTGAATATTTTTTTTTCTATATGGAAATATTTTTTATTTTCAAATATACAAGTTTTATTTTTCGTAGCTTGTTTACTGTCACTACTAGTCATTGATAAATTTCCTTTAGATTGTTTGCTTCCATATCACCGTTCCCATTATTAAATATATAATTTTTTTCGAGTATTCCTTTATTTGATACATCTTTCTTTATACTTATAATATTTGAATTATTATCTCGATTACATCTTTCTAATAATCTCTAAATTCTTGAATGAAATTTTCCCGCAAGGGCACAGTTCACATTCAAAAATTCATTAAGCGAACTCTGAAAAATGAAAAATGTAAATATTTATTATTTAAATAAATAATCACTTGAAAAAAAAACAGTATTTATAAAAATAAAACCAGATATTATGTATAATTCAAATATCCTTAAATAAGAGTCTCATACCATATCACTGTTCAAATAACATATCCAAGTAAAAATTATAAGCACTGTAATTTTACTAAAGAATAATGGCTTAATTTTTTGCTCCATTATATAGATTTATAATATTATATTATATTCATTAAACAAATAATTAGTAATAATGTAATATTCACTTAATTATAAAGTACACTATAATTATTTATTTAATTTTTTTTTCTTAAAAAAATAATAAAAACATATAATTTTTATTTTTTTTTACAACGGAGACACAAAAAAGTAACCTTAAAAATATATTATAAAATTTTAATCATTATATTATTTATAATGAACTACTATGAATTATAATAATATAATTTGATTTCATGATTGAATACTCAAAATATATAAATTAATTATTTCATATTGGACAGTAAAGAAATAATTTTCAAAACAATGCTTCTAAAAATAAAAAATAGAAAAAAAAACTCATATTTCTAAATATTCCAAAAAATGGAATTTGTAGAGAACATAGAGAATATAGAGTATGTATTTTTCTATATATTAAAGATAATAACTCTTTATCTTTAGGATGTTTTCTAATTAATAATTCTAATTTTTTACAAATTATATTTTTTAAAAACATGTTATTTCTAGTAATTTATTATTTATTATAACAATACAATAATAGTAATGATGAAATGTCAATAAAATATTTGGTACAACATTTTGCATTTTTTCTTATGCTTGCATTAATTACTATGTAAATATATTTTTTCATTTATACTTTATAATATATTTAAAAAATCATATTAATAATATATTACTTAATATATGGAAAATTGTATTATTATAGGCAAATAATGAATGACCATTTATTTTAGTAATATAATTGTTCAAAATTCTAATTTTTAATTTGTGTGTTATTTACACTATAATTTCTAAAAATAAATTTTGCAAATTTAGCGACCTAATTCTTTTTCACTTTTTTAATTATATATATTTAGAAATCATGTAATAAAAAAGAATGGAATCATATAGTATATTTTATTTAATATATAACATCATTATAGTCTTGTTCAACAATCAAATTGTTTAATTCTATCAATAATAAAAATACATATCCCTTTTTGTTATCACTTTATTTCATCATAATTGTTTAAGTAATTTTTTTAAAGTAAAACTTAATCAATAGTTACATAAACATACTAATGAAATGAAAAAAAAATGATATACTTTAACTTATTCCTCATACATTATAACATACAAAATTAATAATATTGTACGTAGAATTACTACTTAAAATTAAAATTACATAAATCTATATTTCACTTCTTACGAATAATATAAACTATAAATGAAAACTAGTTTATATACATATATATATTACCGAGAAAAAATTGTAATTTCATAAAATATCATAATATATTGTATTAACAAAAAAGAAAAAAAAAGAAATTGTTTTATTAATATTTTTATTAGAATATTTTTGCTCTTCATACAAAACTGTCCATATATATTATTTTCATATATTTTATATCCTAATATTCTTTTACAAAGAAATAAATGTGCATGCGTTATAACATTTAGGAAACAATGCTTTTTAAATGTATATAAATGTTATAACTAAAATATTTATTCATGTTATATTATAATTTTCATTTGAAACTCTAAAAAAGAAAGTTTAATACTTGATTGTTAGTAGTAAAACAGTTGCACGGTAAACTAATACATTACACTTATTCATTTAAATTCTTAACAATAAAATATAGTAATTTTTTAAATAGAATTATTTAAAACATGTATAACAAAAAAAACAATCCTATTTTTTGACAAATTATATGTAAAAATTTAATACTTATCTTTTAATTTTTATTTATTTAGAAATTCAGCTTTATAAATATAAATGAATTAGTAAAGATCAATATAACTATATTTATTTTTATACATCTTCAAAATAATATGAAACCTCTTTTTTAATATCATTATAAATATAAAAATTAGTGATAACACATAAATAAATACAAGAACATTATTATATATTTATAGAAACTTATATTAATCTTATTGTTCCTTATGATAATATATATTTTCGCAGACACATGACATATTGTTAAAAATAGACTACTATAAAAAAAAAACAAGGAA
This sequence comes from Plasmodium malariae, assembly GCF_900090045.1. Taxonomy (NCBI): domain Eukaryota; phylum Apicomplexa; class Aconoidasida; order Haemosporida; family Plasmodiidae; genus Plasmodium; species Plasmodium malariae. The sequence continues at coordinate 157,128 of NC_041783.1, forward strand.
AAAAAAATATGATAAATTCAAATATAATATATTATAAAAATGTTAAAAACTCATATCATTAATATAATCATTTAATAATATATAAATTAAAAACAATGTATATTATATATATTCTTAAATTTCCAATATAATACATGCTTAAGTAATTTTCCAAAAATAAATTTACGACATGATTAGGCATAATAAAAAAATTATAAGTAGTTATAATTCTTCAGTTGTACAAATTTAGAATACCTAAGTTTTTAAACAGTTATAAACAATCATTATATAACAAGAATATTATTTTATTCTGTATTTATAACTTCAAATATATGTTATACAAAAAAAATATAAAGTATATTTAAAAGGCTTTCTAAAAAAAATATGTTTTATAATGTATTTACCATAAATATTGTGTTTTAAAATAAATATTAACTTTGCTATGAAGTTTAAAAAAGTAATAAAATATATTTGTACAACAAAAAGAATTCAGTACATTTCATCTTGTAATAAACAAAACTTTTATTTTTAATTTTAAGGAAATAACGCAATTTTTTGTTTTCATAGCACATAATCATTTAAAATACGTACAGGAAAAAAAATAATTAAGATTATTTTTATAGCAAAATATATAAAATAACACCCGATATCAATAAAATTATACAAACAATGCTTTTTTATATTAATTTTAATGAACATATATATAAATTCCAAAAAAAAGTTTCATTTAATAATGAAATATATATATGAATTATAACATTCTGTTATTCTGAGAAAATATTTTGAAATACAAAATGTACAACATCAAAATATTCATTCTAACAAAAACTCTAAAAAATTCATATATTTACTTTTAAGGAACTAAAAAGCGTTTCCTATGATTATAAATTTGTGGAATATAAACAATTATAGTTATGTATGTTATTGGGGTATATCACTTGGGATATTATAGGTTTTAATTCCTACAAAATACTATGAAAATGATATTCCGTATTATGCATTTCACATTTTTTATTTGTTATCATTATATATTTTAGAATCTTTCTGAAAAGATAACTTATCATTAGTATAAATATAAATAATCCAATAGAGAATATATCAGGAAAATTCAATTAAAATGTATTTTTATGAGTATAAAATATACAACCTAAATTTATTAGATATAACGGTAGTATTCTATGTAATATATGGAAATTATACAAAGCACAATACACACATTTTTACTTTTATACATTTCCTCAAAAACTTAAAATCATCATGCTTCATACCTCTCTCTTACTTTATATAATTTATATTCTTGAATAAACATTTACCAAAATATGTGCATCCTCAGCCGTAAAAAAATGATTTATTTTCCTAATTTGTTCATAGCTTTTTGAATTCATTGATGAACTACCATCTGAAAGGCTATTGTATGCGTTGTCCACATTTTCATTATAAGATGTATCTCTTTTTTTTTTTTGCCCATTCTTTTATTTTTCATCTTATCTGTTACTCATACATTATTTGAACGTCTTTCCTGAATATGTTTTGCTATCATTCAATAAATTTTTTACCTAGTGTTATATCAACAATGTTCTGCTCAAACAAATACCTATTAAAAGTATTCTAAAATAACAGTGTATATATTTAAGATTTAAAAGAATAAAAACTTCATGGTTAAAAAACAGTATTATTACAAATGAATAATAAATAATATAAATATCCTAAAATTATATTATCATGCCACACAATCGATAAAAGTAAATATCCGAGGTGAAAGGGAAAATATATCAATTTTAATAAAAAAGAGTAACATAATTTTTTGTTTCATCCTTCAAATTTTTATTATTGTAATATTTTGAGTTAGGAAAAAATTAACAACAATGTAATAATTTTTAATGACAAATAATTCTACTTTTTTTTTTATTATATTTTTGTAAAAACGTAATAATATTTATATAACTGTAATGTATTTTACAATAAAGAAAAAGTAAAATAAATTTAAAAATATATTATTAAATTATTATAATGTTATATATAAAAACCAAACAATATTTAAAATAAAATAACATGAATTCACTCATAAATATCCCCAATATATAATTTAATTAATTGATATAGTTCCCTATTTAAATATTTTTTCTATCAATTTTTTTCAAAAAAAAATAAGTAAAAAGAAATAATATATAATTTTTTAATATTGCAAAATATTCAGTTTATTTAAAAAACATAATACACATAACGGATATAATGTGCTGCACTATATATTAAGAGAATTATGGTTAGTTTTGATGTTGTATTTTTATAAATAACTCTAATTTTATAAAAATATTTTGAAAAAACATCTATTATTAATAAAAGGTATTAATCATTTTAATAATGTATTAATGTTAATTATTAATAAAAAAAAATATGTTATACATTTTATTTCGTTATATTTACTTCTAAATTTTGCATGCTTTTTATATTGTTATATATTTAAAAAAACAAATTTATGAGATAACACCTATTATATACAAAATACTATAGTAAGATTTAACATAAAATATATTTTTTATTTTTCTATCACATTTCTGAAAATTAAAATTATTAATAAATCTTAATTTATACAATTATTCTCGAATGAAAATTTTCCAAAATTCTGCCATTTAATATATTATTTTAATTACTTTTATAAAATAGATATTTTTAAAAGAAATATTTATAAAATAAAAAAAAAAGATAGAAAGATTTTGCTTTATATATATTTAAAAAATAAATTTATTTCTTTCCATGTTCCATTAGATATTTTAATAAATTATATTTTACTTTATGTTTCCCCATATTCTCATACTATTATAGTCTTTATACATAATATTTACAGCATTATAATTAATATAATAAAATAAAACAATTTAAATAATAAATATTTTAAAATATAATAGATTATTTTTATATATATTTCTCCACATATCTTTATTAATCAAAATATATCTAACAGAAATATGATAACATGAAAGCAATTAAAATTCAAAAAATGGTAGAACAAAAAATTTGTTAACATGTAAATTCAAAAATTAAAAATAATCCAAAAGAAAATTCTTTAGTACAATAGATATGTAAAGAATAACCATAATAATTAAATTATTTAAGTGAAGTAATTATTTACACAAATTTATTATTTATATATATATATATATATATATTTCTTAATTTACTGATTATTTTCTATCCCCTATATACTTTGTTTCAAATGAAGAATTAATATTAATGAAAATACATTTAAATTACTGTAAAATAACGTATGTTTTTGTTAACACGTTTAAAATGTTCTGTAACTTCATTTATTGATACATTCATAAAAAAATATCATAAAATAATATATTAACTTTTTCAACTTAAATGGTAAAACAATATTTATTAATAGTGTTATAACTATATATTATATGGTTATCAAATAAAGAAAAAAAACAAAAAATAAATTACATATTTTTTATGTATTTATAAGAATATATCTATGAATAATTACAACATTATTACAAAGTTTCAATATTTTTTTTATTACATAATGTAGTGTGTTATCCCATTTTTAAGGAAGTTTTATATGATTTACTATTACCAATTTATAAGTTATTTTACTTTTTTTTGAACATGCATTTAATTAATTCTTCTATAAGTATATCCAAATAATTTTTGATTTCTTTAGTAAGTGGATATATTTATTAATATATTTGAATATGCACTTTATTAATTAAAATTTAGTCTAGAAGAAATCATTAACATAAAAATGTTATAATAATTATATACAAAATAAATAAATAAATATATATATATATATATAATATACATAAAATTGATTCTACACACAGTATATTTTAATGTTTAATATTAATAAAAAGTAAAAAAATATAATTTATATATTTTATTTAAATTTTTTTTATCGTGATTATAAATTTTATAATACCATATTCTCCATTTCTTGTATGCTCTATTTGTAGCTCGTAAACCAATATATAAATAATAAAAATATATATATACACTTAATACCACCAAACCGAGATTATCATTGTATATATGCCAATAAATAAAATATATGCTAAGCATAACTTTTACTTCTACATGAATTTATACAGAATAAAATTTTTTATATTATGGATAATCATCTAATGTACTAAAATTTATATTGTATGGAAAATGTTATATTTATTTTTTTTTAATTAAAGATATTATATACTACCATGAACTTATTCAATCCTATAATAACGCAATAAATTAATAAAAAAAATAATATGCTTATAAATAAGGCACAACTAACGTCGATTTATGTTTATAATTTTTATTATATTAAAAAAAAGAACATTACTAATATCAAAATATTGCTCTTATTTAACATTTATTTTTCATTATTTAAAACACATTTAAAACCCTATTAGGCAATAATCAACACATTTACAGAAAAATCTTCATAATAGAACAAATGTAAAAATAATTATTTATGAGTATTTGTGCAATAATACAAAATAAAATTATTTATTTTCTTTCCCCTCAAGGTTATTTCAACCTTTAAATATATATAATACATTATTAAAAAATAATTAGTACCAAACTAAAAGAAGGATCTCTGAAGAATAAATATTAACAACTTATTATTATTAATTTATTATTACACACACTTTCTTTAACAAAAAAAAGTAAATATAGATCAAAATTATATATTTATAACATTTTATTATAATTTATATTTTTGTTGCTCTTATAAATATTTATTAAAAACATATTTGCAGTAAGTATTAAGTGTGCGTGTTACTTACTTAGATACAAAAATTTTAAGTTATTAAAATTAATAAATAACTATAAACAATTCCTTCCTAAAAGGGAATAGAATTCTACAATATATTTATAACTTCATATATAAATCATTCATATGTTAAAAAACATATTTAAAACGTTCTTGTTGTAAATACGTACAGTAAAACATTTATAATAATACTATTTATGAATGTTAATTAAATTTGATTTTTACAAAAACAAAAAAAAATACACTGTTTCCTTTTTGTTATTTACAAAAAAATAAATCTACAAATGGTTGAAAACAAATCAAGCACTTATTTTAAATCAAGGTATAATCGTTGTAGACAAAAAAAAAATAAATTTGTTAAAATGATAACAAATTAAGCGAAGATCTAAAATTGAATAATAACATTTTATCCATTAATGTATAGGAAAATCGGAAATATACATTTTTATACAAATATTATTAATAATACAAATTTTTTATATACTAATATACTTAAATATACATACATATATTATTCCAAATCATATAAAATAATAATTTGCTAAATAATTTTACAATTAGCGTGAAGTATTATATTCCTAGTTTTTATTATATTTTTTAAAACATATAAATATCTTATATATGAGTTATTAATAGTACTATTATAATTTAATAATAAATTCTAATCAAAGAACAATTACTACTAATAAATATATGTGAAATATTAATTGATATTATAAAAAAATTACATAGTATATCATAGACTGTCTCAATTTTCTACTTGTATAATAGGCACTTGTATACTCAATATTTTTATCCTATTAAACTGACTATAAAAAATTGAGAAGTTCTATTAATATAGGTAATCAAATAAATTTTAGCTTATTTTTAAAAGAGAATTATTAATAAACTGTTATTTAAATATATTATTTCTTAGTGCACATAGGAAAAAAAATATTTTTTTTTAAGAAACATTTAAATGCTTGCAAAAAATTTTTTGTTAAATTTTCTGTATGATACTTTAAAAAATTCTCCTTTGACTAAAGTACACGATGAGTTGTATATTTAAGTCAAAGAACAAGTTAAATTTATAAAAATTTATTTATTATAATTCTTAAAATTACCTCGCAAAGACGAAACTATTGACCTTATTATGAAAATAACAAATATAAAGAAATTATATAGTATGAATCGCCGATTAACATAAAAATTATTGTTTTCATCACGAATAATATATATATTGTTAATTAGAGAATTTATTTTGTTCTCATCAAAAAAAAATATGTCTATAATATTATTAATAAACTTATGGATTTGCATTTTAATGTTAATGATTTATTCAATGTATATGGCTCGTCTTATAATTTTATTTATAATAAATTTAAAAGGTTGAAAGAAAAAATAGAAAAAACATTTTTTTGTAATTATTTTAAAATTTCTATTACATTATATTTTAATATTTCTTCAGTAGTAATAAATGCCAATACTATATTGATTACTTTAGCGGTATTAATAAATTATATAACAGCAATATATAAAACTGTTCTATTTATCATTAAGATGGTCATTATTCGTGTACATGACGAAATCACTTCAAATACTACACAAAGTGTAATCTTTGATGTTGATATAAAAGTTAAATTACAAAGATAATTTAAAATGTAAAATTTTTACAAAAGTAAAAGCTCATGAAACATATAGATAGGCATGCTAACGTTACCAATAAACATTCATCAAAATAAGACAATAAAAATTTAACATAAACCCCTTTCTATGTTATTGTCTTTATTTCTTTTTCACTCTTGCATATATTACTTATATTTTTCCTTTTTTATAAAGTTAATACAATTTCCATCGTAAAATATAATTATAATTTATAACTACATATAATTTGTATTCCTCAATTTATATTTCCAAAATAAATATATTATATATATACATTTTATTTTTAATGTTCATATAACATTCCTACCCCTGAAACCTCCTTATATAGAAAGATAATAAAGAAATAAAATATTAAGCATACTTTTCATAAATTACCTATTCATGAATTATTAAAAAGTGATTAAGTGAACATAAAAATTAGAACTGCACGAAAATTCCTCCACATTATAATCTCTAATATTCTCCTTTCATAAATATTACGAATTAAAATCAAGTTAACTAAAATGAAACAAGCTCAATACTTTCTTTGATTATATTCGAAAATAACCTATTAAAACGAATAAAAAAAAAAATAATAAAATAATAGCATTGTTGTATAAATATTTAAAATTAATTTTTATGCAGTTTGTTCCTCATTCCTTCAGTTATTTAATATAATAATATTTCTCTCTTTACTATGATAAATTCCCCCTATATTTTATAAGTTCATTATATAATATTTTTATCATGTACGAAGCAGATATATTCAACTAAAAATTTTAAATATATATCATATTAGAAAATCATAAATCATTTTTTATATATTCCTGCGTATATTTTTATTAATCATTACATTTTAAAAAGAAATTGTGTAAAATATAAGTTATTCAAATAAAAATATAATGCATATTATGTAACAACAAATTTATACAAAACAAAAATCAAAAAATAAAAATAAATAAAACTAATTACTTTTTAATATAATTGTTTGATTAAAAATAATCATATTAATTTAACTGCTTTGGATAAACAATTATTTAAAAAAAAAGTATATTAACAAAAATTTTCTCGTTTACTTTTATTTAACTCTACATTTTATATCTTCTATACACACATGCCTAATTATTCACTGAAAATATATACTCGATATTTTCGTTATAATTATATTATCCATATTACTATATGAAAATTTATGTAATTTTACTAGTTCGTATCTTAAAAATAATTATAATAAAAAAATATTTAATCTTTCCTATTTTACACGGCAATACATCATTTATTAGTAATATTAATATTACGTAGTTATAAAGTCATTCAATACAAAAAAAAAGAAAAAATAGATGATATATTTTTAATCTATTAATATGAATATTTTTATGAAGTATTAAAATAAATTCTTAAGAGAGATGCAATTTTTTTTTCTACTATTTAATGTAATATATACTATGCTATTTATATAATATTATAACATATTCTTTCTATTAATTACAAAGATAAAATATATTTTGCTTATTTCTGTTTAATCACACAATTCAAATAATTTCTGCACAAAAATATGATAACAATTTTTTTTATTAATAATACTATATATTCCATGTATTAATTAAAATTTATTTTAACAAAATCACATACAACTAAAGGTGAAAATAGGAAGGTACACAATAATATAATTATATATAAAATAAATAAATAACTTTTCCAAATTATTCAGTGGTATATGTATATCATAAAAAATTAATATTGAGGTAATTAATATGTATAATATTGAGTTGGTGTCGAGTTTACAATTTAATGTAATACATTGTCCATTAAAATAACAGTTATTTAGTGTAATTTATACAATATACATATTTTAATTCTAATCCATATATTCAATGTAGTAAATATAAAAATGTCTTAACAAAATAGTTATAACAATATAATGGTATCAAAAAATAAAATACAAAAAGCCCAATTAAGAGGAAATATATTATCAATATTAATATATATTTTGTTTATATATTATGTATTTTATGAAAACGAAAAGACGCAAAAGTGTTATATACATTCATACAAATAAAAATATTTATTTCTTTCTTAAAAAAAAAAAAATAATATATATATTTGTGATGTATAATCTCTTCCAACATTCAAATTTTCTGAAAACAAAGAAGAATAATTATTAGCCATAACACTTATATATAAGCCCTAAATTATACATGGGTAAGTTAATATAATTTTTGTTTTTAATAAACATTTTTATAGAATAATCCTGTAGATATATAAATAAATAATTCGGGGAATTAATTCCTTTTCATATATACTGCTTTAATGTATTAAATAGCGCATTTTCATTTCTCCTTAGTAATAATATTAGTTCTATATAATAATATATAAACTATAATTAATTATTTTATAATGTATATTCAGAAATATTTACCATCATTTAAATATTAATAATAACATATACATTCCGTTTTTACCAATATTTTGAATGTTTCATTTGAAAAATATGAATTCTTATTTACTCACAATTTTTTTATATTAAGTAGTTAATATATATAATACGAATATATATAAGATCCTCTTAAGTGGTAAAACAACCCTGTAACTTTTATTTTTAATAACCTAAAATACCTCTACTCAAATAGTTCTTCCTAATTAAGTGCATTGCAATGTTCATTATTAAACTATAAATATATGACTATTGATGAATAGTGTTTCTCTTTAAATTTAATTAACATTCTTTAAGTCATTTATTCTCAAATCAATTTTTTATAAAACGATGTACTAGTGAACATACATATATTTTTATAAAAAATTTCAACAATAATTGAAAATTAGTTTTGCAATTTTTTTTTTAGTTGTTATATTAAAGTATAACTCAATAAAAGGTGTCGTTCATATATGAAATACATTCTGAAGATTATCCGAATATTAAAATATTGCTATGCTTTAAACTACCAGTGATATCATCAACTAGATAATGATATTAATTTATATAAGCGTGACATGTAGTTATTTCTAATAAAATACGAACATTATTATACAATGTTCCTCAAAAACACAAATGTATTTTATTATACAAACAATTTTTTCTTTTGAAATGGGCGCGTATAGACCCCATAAATGAGGACAAAATAAGAAATTCCACTATTGTATCAGAAATCATTATATTATTTAATGAAAAATTATGTATAATAGTGAAGATTTTATTCATTTTTATTAAAAGTATAAAACATCTATTCCTCCGTCACTGCACCATAAGTTTAATGCATTATACGTGAACAATAACGGTAAATATACCGAGGTTACTACAGAGTTAAAAAATACAACCATATCATAGTCGCTGATAATTTATAATCTAATTTATTTATATTATCAATAATTTACCATATAAAAATATGTTAACGAAATTTATAAAAATAATAGTTCCAATTAGAATTCTTTTACCGTATTCTGTACTTATAATGGTGCAAGATTCAAATGGAACGACAATGTAAAATAACTCCACGAATTATAAAGATTCCAGTTAAAGTTGAAGGAACCTTCGAAATTCATCCACCCATCCTTTCAATTCATGTAATGGATCTTATTTATAAGGGTATTAAATTCACGTTTTTATTAAACACTATAATGAGATGTTCTCCTTGAAAATTCAACATATCCCAGGATTAAATATTTTTCTTGAATTAGAAATGAACACCTGTATCTCCTATAGGTTTATAGTAATAATGAATTGCAGATAAAAATACTCATATTATAAATTGAATTTTCTAATTTATTTTTATTAAAATTATATAACGATAAATTCATTATATGTTATATGTGTCATATTTTACTTTTTTAAACCATTGAGATGGAATTAATAATAATTTTCATCTACAAAAATGGCGATTACAACAAGTTTTGCGCATTATCATCATTTAGCATATTTGTGAAAAAGTGCAAAGGAAATAACACAATATAATGAAGAAATAACAGAAGAATAAGTATTTCAAGGAGAGATACAAGAACCATAATTAAGTGCAAAAAAAAAGAAAAAAAAAATTTTTTTTCTTAAAATATCAAGTCTAATAGAAAAAGTTCCAAAGATAACTCGTTTTAAATAACATAATATCTGATGAAAAGATAAGCTATAACAAAATAATATACAAATTCATTTAAATTTTTTCTATCGAATATTGAATATCAAAATAGATATAATTCAGTTTCAATTTTATGTAGAAATCACAAAGAAAAATAACTGCGTAAAAAGACAGAAATTTTATAACGGCTATGTTATTTACATAGTAAAATAATATATCCTCGTACATATAACGCAGTAGATCTATTTCACAAAATAATGACATAACTATCCGTAGCACAATTTTATGAAGCATACATCCAAAAGTAAATTAAAGATAATAATACAAAAAACTGAAATAATCATAATCCTTCAATTATTTACTTGTTCTTCTAGAACGATATACATTACTAAGGTGATGTAAAAAATAAGGAATTTTAGGAGTAAACAGATATAAAGAAATATAGACACATTAAGGAAATGTATACAATTAAGTAATTCATAACGTATAAAGTAAAAAAGGACTACATCCAAATTTCATATGTAATAAAATTTTAATAATAAAAACAAAAAAAAATATGGAAAAAAAAAATATTCTCACAAAAAGTGATAAACATACATTAGGTAATTTATATCTAATAGGTTAACAACTAAGTCGCAATACTTTTCAAAGATATATTTCATATGTTCTGTATGTTAACACAATGATGAAATATATAATACACTGGAAAAAAAAAGTAACGTATCTAGTTAGAACTACATATTATTCAGAAAATTGAAATTACCTAAAAGTTATTAGAACAAAAAGAATAAAAAAAAACATATTAAATAAATTGGACGATAAATGTTCATAAAATTATTACATATATATATATATATTGAGATAAGTGAAAATCTATGTTTGCGAAGTTCACCAAGTTTAACCTTTTTGTTATAATAATATTGTGTAATATAAACAGTAATACTAAGAATAAAAGAATTCAATTTTAAGGATAAATTTAATGGAAGACAATTATATAAATTATAATGTTACAGCATCTAACAATGACAAGAGAACTATTTCACCACGTCATGTAATATAGTACATAGAATATGACGAATATTTTATAAATAATAAAGGTAAAATATATCATTTGTTAAATGTAAAATAAAAATAATCATTGGTATAACTGGAAGAAACCGTACTAAATCGATAATATATAAAAATAATAAAATATGTTCTAATACATACATGTGATCTATAGTATTTTTAAGGATGCTGTTACAGAGGAGTTATATACACGATTCCATAAAAAAATAATTTAACAAGTTTTATAAATTCTTTTAAATTTATATTCCCACTATGTTTTATATTTTTCTTCATATATTAAGACACAACACTATTTTTATAGAGTAGAAGAAAATATGTATTAGCCAATAAATTATGGTAAAAAATGTTAGTTCTAAAGCATTTATTATGTTTATAAATGGATATTATATTATAATAAACTGAGATTGAAAAAATTAATATGTATAATGAATTAGTATGTATAAATAAGCAACTGATACAGTAAACGTTAAAGGTGCTAGAGCACAGTTTAAATGTATTAATTTAATGAAAAAATGAAAATTGTAATATTTTTATTAATTAAAGTATTATAATTTTTGAATAAACAGTTATTCATGTATCCTTCTTAATACTATCAAACGATCTAAATATTTAGTATACTGTCGAATAATTTGTGCCGAAATAACAAAGAATTATCTTATGCGTACAACTTAAAAAGTTAAATTTTTTAAAGAAAACTAACAGTTGCTTTACCAAAATTAAACAGTTGTTAAATAAATATATTTGATTTAGGTTTAACTTTCCTTCAATATATGACATATTTCCCTTGGATAATGTTTGGGGAATAACAAATAAGAATAAAATAAGTGGAAAGTTAATGGCACAAATAATATATGAGATAATCATCCTTATTCTTTGTATCTTTGCATCAGCCTAGAAGAAGACACCACAAAGAAAATACATTAGATATAATAACGTACACTACTAATTTCATTATAATACGAAATATTTGAAGTGTACAATAGCAAGTTTTCATAAGTTAACCTTTGGAAGAATTGAAATTCAAAAATATAGCGATATAATTATTAGCTGGTAAAATAAACTATTAAAAATTTCAATATTTATAGGTTTTTTGGATGCAGAAGAAAATTACAAACAAATAATTTTAAAAATTTCCAGCAGATAAACTATATATAAATATACGTATATGCTCACATATTTATTATTTATGCTCAATAAGTTATTTATTGTGTGTTATTTTATTCATTTAAGTACTACTATGTTATTTGTTTGTTTACATAGCTATTTTTTAAAAATTCAAATTAGAAATTACTATTTTTATTTTTCAACGATTTGCTTTATAATTGGTTAAATGTTTCATTTTTTCTAAAAAATTCGTTTTTATAAAAATTTAACTTTTTAAAATGAATCATATACTTATTTTACATGTTTTCCTTTTTTTTTCTTTTTACGTTATATCATTCAGTACAAAGATATCCCTACTAAATAGTTCAATTATTTTTACTACCTTTTTCACTTTATATAACGTTTTTTTATATGTTTTGATAAGCTATATTTTTATTTATGATAAACTAATAAATCCTGAATTAAATAATAAGTCTTTAAAAATTTTGAAAGCTTCCCTGTAAATTCAAGTATTTTCAACTTATTTAAACATAGTGGTATGGCTTTTTTTTCCTTTTTAGCTATTTGAACTTCCATTATATAAGACAATTTATAATAATAAAGTACAATACTGTAATTAGATTAACGAATTTTTACAAAATTATTGAACTTATGAGAATGTTATTGTATGCTTATATAGTGTAATATAATTTTCTCCTTTTTTTTTCTTTTGGTAACATAACATATAAACAGTAGTAATTAAACATTCCTAATATTCGTAGAAAGAATTATTTTGTATTAGAGCATTCATTTTAAAAAGTTTCTATATATATATTGTTTTATCATATTGTGAATCCAACAAAAATTTAAAATAAAAAGAAGAAATAATCTGTACACAATAATTCACCTTGATTATTTATTACATAACATTATGTGTTTTACTTATTCAGAAAAATTGAATATATTTAAAATAATTAAAAACGAAGCTTCTCATATTTGAATAATAATTAAAGAACTATTAATACTTAAATAATAATATTAAAAATTATTAATATTATTAAGGGCATACTGAAAGAGGTATAAGGTTACTGTGTGTAAAGCATAATACTTTAATATAAAAAGAAAACACAAGAAGAATTCAAAAACACTTTATAATGGTAGCAAAATTTAACACATTTTATTAATAATTTATGAGTATTACTATGATATCAGGGAATTAATAAAATCCAATGAATATTCTAAATAATAAATTAATTATTAGATTTATGTATTCTATCGTATAAGAACATATACCTCAAAAAAAATGAAAATTTTAAAGTATAAAAGCAAACTAAAAATTGTATATAAACTAAAAATGTAAAACTTTAACACTTTTATTACATGGGCATAATACAATTACATGTTATTAATTTTGAAGGAGAAATAATCTTCATGAAGTGTATAGTAAGATATAATTAATATATATAAGTATTCCTTCAGTTCTTTCTTATATTAAAAAAAATAAAAAAAAATTAAATATTATATTATATAGCAAATTTTTGCATAAAAATTATGATTAAACAGAAAAAAAAATTACCTATTTATTACTTGTAATGTAGTGAAAACGTCTAGTACGTATTTTGTTTAATACATATTTGCTTATTCACCTAAAAATAAAAAAGAAAAGGTCCTGCATAACATTTAATAACTAAAAAATATATTAGAAAACATTTATTACCTTTAACAATTAAATAAAATATGCATGCATATACTATCACAACATACAAGATCTTTTAAGTAAAATTATAAAAATGTATATTATAATAAAATATATTATAAAAAATTAAAAAAACATTTAAACAGAACAAATTTGTTACGCAAATGTATTACAAAATAAAGGTAAAAATTTAATTAACGAAATGATAGAAAATATAAAACTTAAAAAATATCCAGATATATATAATTAAAATAGAATTGTTTTTTTTTTTACGCTGGATTATAATACAAAAAAAAAAAAAAACAATTTCAACCCTTTCTTTAAAGACCTTCTATGTTCAATAGACAAAACAATACTAATATTTACTTCTAATAATATAACTCAATCTTAACCTATTTAATATTTTTTCAAATATCACAATGAGCTAAATGTAGCTTTTTTCATGATGGTCCATTATTATGTATCGTTTTAATATTTTTTCTAACATTCCTCGATGTATATGAATTATTCTATAATAAATATCTTTTATATATTTAATGTATTCTGTTCTGTTGTTCTATACAACTTTATTCAATCTTGGAAAAAACTGATATTTTTTCTTCTTTTTTTATAAAACTATTCCTTCATAATATAATTTCACGTAGCATTTTGATTAATTTTTAAACATACTTTAATATTTAACAAAATGTAATTTTTATTTTACTTTGTTTATTTTAAAACTCTTATTTTTGTTTCTTTTCCATTTCATTGTAAATTGTGTATAATTCCTTTACATTTAGTATATATCTTCATATATATAAATAATTTTTCTTATATGTTATATGTTCATCTATTATTTATTTTGACACAGTTTTTACGGAGTGTATATACATTTTCCTAAATTTATTTATTCTCACATTTTTGTTAACAATTTTTCTATTTTGATATATTTTCCCGCACTTTTTTTTTCGTTTTTTTCACTTTTTTTCTCTTTTTTTTTTTTTTTTTGGGCTTTTTCATTTTATATGTTTCATCATTATTCTTATTTATGATCCGTAATTTGCCTTTTCGAATCACAATTATATATTATTATTGTTTCATTTTACAAATGATAAATAAAAAAATGTATTATGTAATGTAACAAAGAGTACATTTAAATTTTTTTAATTTTCCATTTTTTACTGAACATTATAAATATATTATTTATAAAAACATAAAATAATATCTATATAATAAACATTTTTTCCCCTCAATTCATTCCCCAACCGAAGTTATTTTTTATATCCATATAGCAAAATATTATCTTATAATATTGCTTAAAATCATAGCACTTCAAACATGCCTTTCTCGTGTATACACCCACAAATGTATATATATATATATATGTGCAAAATTCATTTAAATGAAATACATTTTAATTAAGAACTTTTGTCAGTCGTAATTTGTTTGTCCGTATTCTTCAGTGCTAAATTTAACTAGCAAATATAGTTTCATATGTTAATGGTTTATCCTTTTATAGTGGTCCTTTTTCCAGCATATAAATTTTTTTTATAAATTTATATAATATATATACATATATATATATATATATATACATTCCATTTTAGGGCCAGTGTTCTTTTGCAGCCATATTTTACCCTCTACTCGTATAATTTGTTTTTCTCTTTGCAATTTTATCTAACATGTTTTATCAAAATTGAAGCAAATATTTTATTCTTCTTAAACAAATATCGTGCTTGCTTTGTCAATTTCATATTCAAAATGCAGAAGTTTATTCAATTAAAATACTTATAAATATAAAATATTCCGTTATAAAATTCAAAATGAAAATTCAAGGAAAATTTTACCTTTCAGTTAATTGTAATTTATGTATTTCGTTATATTTAGTTTTTTTTTTTTTTCGTTAGTGTGTGTGTTGCATATTTCATAGGCCAGTCGATAAAACGCTTAAAACAAGATGCATGCATATTGAGATATGGTATCATTCAAAGAACACAAAAATGTTAGAAATGAAAAATAAGTAGTGTTTACGTTACGTATACGTGATTATTATATTCTATATATACAAATATATGTTTGTTCATGATACTTCAAAAAATTAATTTCATAAAATTCCTGGAGTTAAAAGTGTTCAGCAAAAAGGAAGCACATAAGTATTTAAGGTGTCTCAACAATGTGTATGCATATTTTTTATTAATATTTCTAAAAAACAGTTTCTAAAAAACAGAAAGATTTTAAAATGGTTTTTATAAAAAAATTAGTGGTTTTACAATACATAGCACCAATTACATTTTTTAAAAATAATTATTTGTTTTGTTCATAAAAATATTTTGTGAAGTTTTAAAATAATCGTTAAAATTTATTACTTATTTATTTAAAAATAAATTTTTAACTTTCTATATTTTAAATATATGTATACATAAATGTATATATATATATATATAGCATTCATAAACATCAGTTATTATAATTCCAAATCCAAACCCCAATAGTTTTTATAATTGTTATTATTTATGTTAGAATAATATATTACCAAGAAAACAATATAGCAAAAAAGGTAATAATTATATATGTTCTCAATAAAATTTTTTTCGTTATTTTAAAAAATTTCTGTAAAATATTTTTACAACTCTATATATTGTATTTTCAGTTATATTTATTTATCATACTTTAAACAGAAGACATATTTATATTAAAATTAAATGAGTACATATAATTTTTGATAAAACACGTCAAATTTGCAAATATAAAATGTTTGATAAACAATTAGTTGAAGAAGTAACTGGGATAACTACAACAGTAAATTCTGTAATTTCTCATCCATATACTGAGAATCCTGAAAATGAATGGAATGTTTTTCACCTTCTTCTTGCTATGTGCATTGTTCTTTATATAATATTATTACTTATTTCTTTTAAAGTTATAAGATCAGTAAGAAAAACTAACATTCTAAATATAATTCATTTTTTTTATTTCATTTTATACTTTTTATTTAATTACTCATTTAAATAAAAAAAAAATTTTTTTTTTTGACAAAAAAGATATATAGTGATATCCATAATAACCGAGATGAAGAACAAGCTAATTTTGACAATGACAGTCATTAATTACAATAGGACAAGTATAAAAATGACTAAGAATCATTGAGAAATACCTGGATAGTCAGATCAAATCATAAGAATATACAAATATGAAAAAGGTTAATATAACTTATATCAGAATTGTTCAATATAGGCGTATTTTAATATATATACATGCATAAATTTATAATTTATAATATAGACCTTATGAATAATTAAATTGATTCCATATTACTTCTTTTTTTCTTTTTTTTTTTTTTTTTTTTTTTTTCCTCTTATTAACATTAAATTTTATAATATTAGTACATATATTTGAAAATATATCTATATTTTTTTTTTTTTAAATAACTAGTATCTATTCATATTCATTTTATAATATATATCAAATTAGTAATAAAATTAGAATTTTTATTTTTCTTTACAGTTGCCATTACTTATATTTCATATATACATCAAATTTTATTGAGGACAAATAAATTACCATAAAAAAAGGCTTTCAGTCCTTAGTTAATATCGTTTTCCACCACTATAGACCTTATTATAAACAAAAGAGATAAAAAGACTATAAAATAATTCATAATTATATTTCTTTAAATATTGTATTTATTTAATCTATTTCTTTAATTTATTAAAAATAATATTTATTTGAACAATTTCATATGCAAAATTTAAATTTGCCTTGCGCTGTAAATGTAACATAAAAAAGTTAATGTCCTGAAATAAGAAATTTTATACATAGTTTTATTCATTATATCATTTTTCTTTTTTGCAAACTTATAATTCAGTGCAATAATTTTATAATTATACCAAGATTTACTTTCATAACAATATCTAATATTGGATTGTTTATTATAATAAATAATAAATATTACAAAATACTATATATTTTTATACGTTTATTGTATTTGTTTGTTTATTTTGTATGATTGAACTTTCTTATGTACCTATAATTTAATTTTTTCAAAATTTTTTTAGACACTTATTTTTAATTTAAAAGTTTTCATTTGTCTTTATAAAGAAATTCCTTATTAATGATTTATAATTTTCATTTTACAAATTTTAAAAAAATAATAAAAATATATTCAAGATTTTTTCTATTCTTACATCTTTTTTAGTAACTTCATAAACTTTCCAAAATGATCGATAAATTAGACATATATGTAAACAATATTAAAGGATTTTAAAAAAGAAAAATATTTTTTTTCTTTAAAGTAGTTTTAGATAAAAAATTATGTTATCTGATAATAATAAAAAATATATTTAAAAAAAATTCAAAACATATTACTCCATATAGTATTTCTTTTTTTATTTTTTGAAATAATTAATTATAATTCTTGTTCGTATTTTCATTTTTTCCCAAAGATATTCTTTTGGATCGTAATTCTTTCAATTTTAACATTCTACATAATTATATACCCATCAAATGTTAATTTCCATCTTGAAAATTTATTTGTATTGAAATATTAACAGTATCAATGAATTCGGATATATTAATTTAATTATTTTATTCTATTGCTGTTATAGTAATTTTAATTTGGATGTTTACTAAATTAATTTAGCATAAATACAGAATTTTATTCAGCACTTCATTATATATTTTCATTATTTATATCTAGTTGTTTATTTTAATTAATTAACGAACTTTAGAATATTATTAATACTGTTTCTCAGTACTTCTTAGCAATATATGATTTTAACATTTCAAAGATTTGTTCTCATCTTACGCTACTTATATTTTGTTGAATATAAAATAAACCCCCCCTCCATTTTTTTTTTTTTTTTTTTTAATTTATATAATGACTGCATTTTTATAACGTTTACCACTGCTGTATAAATTATATGTCTTCAACTGTAATGAAGTATATTTATTATTTTTTTTTTGCAAAAATATATATGAAAGAAAACAATACTATACAAACTTTAAATATATAAAAATATATGGATTATTATATCAAATAATAAAAGTATGTTCATAAATATTTTTTTGTTCTTTTCATATTTATAATTGTTATATTGCAATTTGGATTTCCACGTATAAAATACAGAAGTTAACATTAGAGACTTTAAAAAAAAAAGATATATACATATGCTTTAAGTATTAATGTTCTCACAATCGTTACAATTATAATAATACGCAAAAATATCAAAAATGATTGATTACTATTTAATATTTTCATAAATACTCTACTATCATACCAAACTTTTTCGAAATATGCAAAATTCTCAAAAATATATATATAAACTTATGATTTTTTCTCTTTTTAAGGGGTAATAAACGTACAAAAAAATATATGGCTTTTAAGAAACAAAAAAAAAATTAAACATAATTATAAAAATATTTCGCCATAATTTTTTATATTTTTTTTTTGTGAAAACCCTATATTCGAACTTATATTGTACTGTTCGTTTTTTTTGTTAATATGCATTAACACACTATATTTAATTTATTTTGAAAATTTATGCGCCAAACTTATATATATATTTTAATATTTTTGTAATAACTTTTATTTGCAATTCTTATGTGTACATATAATTTTTTGCAAAAATAAATTGTATATTTTTTTTCAACTTTTAATTTTTTACTTGTATATGTATATATAAAAATATGTTAAAATATGTTCATATACACAACAAAAAATTCTGATAAAATAAATATATAAAATAAGTAAACAGTTACTGTTAAATTTGTCATTTTTTAATTCTCATAATAAAAGCTCAAATGTCAAATTTCTGGTTCAATTAACAGAGATATTTTAATTTTTATAAATAGTCTATTTTACTGCATATTAAATAGAAGATGTAAACTATTATTCACAATTAATTCTAAATGTACTCTTGAAACAATTTAATAAACTTATTTAAAATTAATGGAAGAATTTAATTCATGAATTATATTATAATTACAACGATTTCTAATTTCATTGCTTTAGTTCTTTTGTATAAAATCAAAAAAATATACATGTATTTACATGGTTTTCTTATAATGATTTATACATCATACACAACTCGTAATACAACGTTACAACAGAAGATCAATGAACGAGGAATTTCATATTAGGCAAGGAAAAATTTTTAAATGAAAAAATTATAGAAAAAATTATATGTATTTCATTTAATAAGATACGGTAATATATCGTTAAGCATCATCTTCGTCTTTATTTTTTTTTAAGTTGTCTTTTACCTTCTGTTGTAATTTTATATATAATTATATTGTTAATAAGAATCTAAATGAATTTTTATTAATAAAAGAGCAATTTTACGTTCAAAATTCCAAATAATGATATGATCTCTTCTTAACTTATGAAAAAATACGTATATGTTATAATATATTTATTTGAAGAAGTTATTAAAACATGGCATAATATAATAGGCTTACATATATATTAATACTTTATTGTTTATTTTAAACTATTTATTTTAGTTAATAGTAAATTGAATTTTATTTATTAAATTTATACCGTTCAGAATTTTTAATATCGATTATTTGTTAAATGTATTATTTTCCTATTACATCCTAATTTATAGATTAATTATCAGCATTCATGATAGACTTATTCATAGATAAACCATAAGTATACAAAAACACAAAAAACTAAATTTAGAATATAATTAATAATTATGTACTTCTTTTGTTCATAATTTTTGTAATATTAATAAAGATTTTTAATTCGTACAAGTTGCAAAAAAAAAAAAAAAAATAATGATATATAGATATAATCTTTTATTCATATTTTATTTACGAAGGAAAAATAGGTTATTTTTAAATATTAATAAAAAATATTAATTTTCTACAATGTTTTAGAGTAAAAAATACTTGAAAAAATAATAAAAATGAAAATTCAATATTAAAATTAATGTAATTTCTTTTATATTATATAGTATTAAAAAATTATTTTAAATTTAATTTGCATATAATTATAATAATATATATATAGACTATGACTATAAACTTTTCGATCTAATTAAAAATTAGAATAATATTTTTAATTGTTTTATTATTATATAAAATTACTCTGTAAGTTAAAATAAATGAAAAATATTTATTACAAAATTTATATATAATTATATTTTTTTCTACTACTGATATATAAATATTTTATTTTTGAGCATTATTAAAAAAAGAATAATAAATACAAAATAATTAAAAATATGAACTATGGAACGGTTCACAACTTATTTTTTACTGAAATTAAAATTTTTATCAAAATTCTCTCTTTTTATCACCAATAAATATACTACAGCAACATTTTAAGTAATGCATTTACATGCTCAGAACAAAGAAATACTTTAAATCATTTATATTTTTTTTTTATTATTTTTTTATTTATGTACGTATAAAAAAGTAGAAACATTTCAAATATTAGAATATTCTTAAAAATTAAAGCTATATTATTAAAATATCATTTTTTTTTAAGAAAACCTCAAAGGTTCCTGAACAAATAATTTCTGCATAAAATATTTATTTTTCGTCTAGTTCAAATAGATAAATACTAATATGAATATATTATATTTAAAAATATAGAATTGAATAATTTAATTAAAAACAAAAAAATATATTTTTATTAACTCTAATTTTTCTACATTTTTTTTTCGTTGTATTATTTTATTTTTATCGTTTTTTCAGTTTTTATTATATTATTAGTACATATAATATTTAAATTATATATATTGTTATACAAATTCTAATTTAGAAAAATATTTCCAAAGTTTTAAAATATTGGTTTTTTTAATTTTATTTTAATTAATAAAAAATTATATGTATTTTTTTTTTTTTTTTTTGACAAATGGTTATTTTTATTTAAATTATTTAACCATAATTTATTTTACTTTAAGCATTTTCATATTTTTATATATAAAATTATATAAAAATAGAATATAATAAGTAATTATTTATTATTTGTTCTGTTTTGTTTTTAATGTAACTTTATAAATAATAAAATAAATATTATGCTTTTTAATAATAAAACATAGTTGTAAGTATATAGTTTTTAGCATCTTCTAAAATTTTAAGAAGCATTTTGGATTCTTTATTTGTTTTTCATTTCCATTTTTACTATATATTCTATTCCTAATTTAATTTTCGTAAGTATATATTCTATATTTTTTAATCTATTATTAGTTTTTTCTTTTATTCATTCTTTCATTTTTATTTATTTTTGCTAAATAGTAGTATAGAAAAATGTTTGGAATATTATATTTTTAATTAATAATTTTATTTTTTTATAATAACCAAGAAAAATTAATTAGTCTATTTTAAATAATTTTTAAAATTTTTATTTAAAATAATAGGGAAATGAGTACTTTTATGACAGACGATCCACCTAGTGGTGAAGTGGAAGTTTCAAAACTAAATAGTCCCTTTACTAAAATTAATGAGAAAACTTACACTACCAACACATATTACCTTCCAGAAGAAAGGCCTAACCCACAAAAGCAGTACATGTCCTATTCTGATGGAGAATATTATTCAGAAGAAGATGATGATGAAGATGATGAAGAACATTATCATACAGATGGAGAAACTTATGAATCAGAAGATGAAGAAGATCAAGAAGATAAAGATGATGAGAACGTAGATAATGATGATGCAGAAGATAATGATGATGAACTAGAAGATAATAATGAAAAACAAGAAGATGAACCAAGTAATCAAGTTGTTCCTTGTTTACAAGCCGGTGAAGGTACAAGTTCCGGCGAATTACAAGATCTTCTTCCATATGAAGAAGACGTTCAACAAACACCCTATAATTATGAAAAACCAACACTCACCTTATATGGATTAATGATGTTTATTGTCTTCTTAATGCGTTTAGGAGTAAGTTTTTTTTTTAAATAAAAAAAAAAATACAAAGTTATATGAGATATATATAAAAATACTTTTTTACATTTACATTTTATGTATATAGAAAAAAAATTTATAATAATAAAAAAAACATATTTTAAATAATTTTTAATATTTTCTTCAGAGAGCAAGTTCTAAAAGGCTGAGAAAGAAATTTAAAGCTAGAAGAGATTTACTTGGATGGTTGGACATACTTAATTATAAAATTAATAGGCACGATAAGAGAATGATGGCAGATCTACAAATACTAGAAACTAAAATTAACATGGAAGAGGAAAGAATGGAAAAGAAATTTGATAAAAAAAGATTTGATGCGAAAAACAGAGCATTATGTAAACTAGGTGATGATCCTGCACCTTGTATAGGTCCTCGTTATGACAGAAGAGGTATACTCTTAGAAAAGAAATTGAATAAAATAGATTTGGAATATGAAAGATATAGAATGAAAAAGATTAGACGTTGGAACAAAATGAAAGAAAAATTTCACAAAAAACTAAAGAAGGTTCAGAAAAAACAAGAAAAGAGAAGACTAAAAAAGTGCAGAAAAATGCACAAGTTTGAAAGAAAATGGAATGGTGCACCCCACTCATTTAAAGCATACATTAGACTCAAGACTGCAGAACAAAGAGTTTAATTAAAAAAACTAAAAATATAAATATTTGAAAAAATTGAAAAAATGTTACATTGTACTGTGTAATCTCACATACATTTATTAAAAGTAGTTAAATAATAACAATAAATAGAAGCAATGGAATCATATGTTTTCTACATCAATAAAATATCAAAAATAATAATTAAGGGGGTTATATATAACAAAAAACAGTAGATAGAAATAATGCACCGTTTTTAATTAATGGAAAAACATTTTTAGATAAAATGCAAGATATATATACTAAGTGAAAAGGGAAAAAATGTCGTAGAAAAAAATAACATAAAAAGATAAATTGCAAAAAGAAAATTCTTGGACAAAATAAAATAATTTTAAACACAACGTTAATTAATAAAATTTTAATATATATTTACTAACTAAATTTACATCTTATTGTAAGAACAATAACATTTCTTAAATTTATCATATCTACAATCAATATATTGTAATTACCCACAGTGTATTACAAATATTGTACTTTATTTATGTCTTTTTAATCTCAAACATTATTATTTACTTGTTCACGTATTTTTATATATTTTATTACCTTTTTTTTTATCTTTCTTATACGTATAAATATATATCATATTCAAATATGTAAAGAAGTCTTATTTATTATTACGAAAAATAGCGTATATATATAACCAATAACAGTGGAATAAACCGTTTTAACGCATGTTCTAATTTCTTTTAACATATAAATAATCAAATAATATATAATAATAAATGTTAATAAATACTATGATAAATTTTCTCCTAATCTTTTTTTTTTTTTTTTATCCTTTGTTGCTATTTTCATCTATATATATGTTAGCTTTTTATGTTTTAATGTTTTCTGTACTTACCTGAATTTGTTTTAATTCGTTCCAAGATATATAAATTTGTATGACTTTGAGATATTTGTTTTATAATGTTTTTTGACAAACATAATTTGATTAATACAAATTTGACTATTTTATGAAATATTTTTAAATAAATTTATTTTAAAAAATGAAGTTGCACATTTATTATTACAAGAATTATAATGTATCCCATAAAAAAAGAATCTAAATCTGCATTGTTTAATAAGAATTTTCGACGAAATAAGTATACACGGGAAATATTAATATATTTACAAATAAATTAAATTTTTTTTATGGCTAAATTTTAGATATATATATATTCAGCCAAAAATAGATTTAAACAAAATAAGCATATGGAAATTATAGAGCATTTATTTCTCTCACATTTTTGTAAACAAACCTTTTCTTTTTGTTTTAAGAATTACTATAAATATGGGTTGTCCCATTTAACTAATAACCTCTGATTATTTTAATATATTATGCAATTATTTTCAGCAATTATTATGCAACTATTATATTATAAACAAAGATAAAAACAAAATATTATAAGAATAAAAAAGTATGTTAACGAGAACTCCTAAAAATATTAACCTTCACCACCTCTAAATGGTGTCTTTTGTTAAAAATACAAACCTCCTTGCATTATATATTTGTTTCATTTATACATGCATATACATATATAACATTACTTAGGGAAGTAAAAGAACGAAAATTTAGACAACTATATAATTCAGCTCCAACAATAACCAAGGACACTATATAAATTAATAGATACACTTTTATACTAAAACGTCGAATATAATATAAGGATGAATAAAAGAATATGTAATAATTAAAAAATTTGGAAGATTATAATATTTTAAGAGCATATACTCTTAATCCTTCTTTATTCTTATACTATATATAAAAAAACATTTAGTTCAAATACTATTCTTCTTTTAAAATAAAATAGTGTAATTATGGATAACATAATAACATTAAAATATAATATTATTATAACATAATAATATTTAAACATATACCTTTTTTCTAAAATCTTGCTACAGTAACATTATTTAAGTATTTCTAAAATAGTGTATGTCTTATTTGCATAATAAAACGTTTCCTACTTTACACAATTCTAAAATTTTTTTTGTTTTTTTTTTCTTTTAACTTAATCTTTTAATAAATAAATATAATAAAAAAAGGAAAAAAAAAAAAAAAAAAAAACTACCTATAAAACTATGTAGTTCATTTAAATTATACCATGAATTCTTTTTAGTTTATCAAAATGTGTGAAAATATAATCATTTACTTAAACGTGTACGCTAAAATTTTTCCAATTTTATTTTTTTTTTTTTAAATAAAAATTTATCCTTCTGTTAACTTTTTCTACTTTGCAATAATTCTAACCAAATAATGAAAAACCTAAGTCATCTTCTTCTTCTTCCTCTTCTACTTTCTCTTCTTTTTTGGATTCCTTTTTATCTTCACTAGGTTTATCCGCTGTGGCTTGTGTTCCGGATGATGGGGCACCTCCTCCAATACTCAAGTTACTTAATAATCCCCTAATAATTTTTTAAAACAAAATTATTATTATTATTATTATTATTACTATTCAAAATAACAGAATATGCATTTAACTTGTACAATCAAATTTGTAACAATTTAAATTATGCACATCCCTAAAAATGGCTGTTACAATGGGTACAATCAAAGCGGTTCTCCATGAATATGCATATGTGTTCATGTATTATATTAAATATATGTACATATATGTTTACATAATAACATATATAAATGACATATGTATAATATATCTTTAATATACTTAATATACCACAAAAAATATGCAATGGTTTTACTATATATTAAGTGTTATACATACGTACACATGTATTTTGCTTTATATATATATATTTTTTTTTTTTTTTGTCCTTTACTCAATATCTTTTCCTTTTAATGTTTTTTCAAAAAGCATTGGTAAGTATGGCAAAACTGTGTTATTTGATTTTTTAATAAGTTTCACAATATTTTCACTAGTTATGCTCATTTTCTCTTCATGTAATATTAAAGCAGCATATGTACATAAAAGCTCCTGCTTTTCACAATCTGGTATTTCTGATACTGGAATTGCTGCCATTTCCCCTTTTAATTAAAGCTTTGTGATAAATTATATAAAGAAATTTTTTAAAAATAAAAATATTTTTTCTGTATTTCAAATAAATTTTCTGCTCTTTTTAACACTTTTTACGATACCAAGAAAATTTTATTCACATTACATGTATATACTTTTTTTCATAAAAAATAACAATAATAAAAATTAAAAAAAAATTTTTAAATAAAAAATAATAATACCAATAAAAAGAAAATATCAAAACAATAAAGAACGTTATGTAAATAAATAAATATATATATATATACATGTATATATGCACGTTATACAAAGAAGGTGAAAAAATACGTGCTTCAAGAATTAATATTAGTGTATCAAAGAGGTTATTAACATATTTTTCACGTAAAATATAATGTAAGAACTACGTACGTAAATATATATAAATATATATATATCAAATACCCAACATTTTTGAACATTTTCGTACGAATTTTCAACTTTTTTGCTTTATCAAATATTATAGCACATTATTCAAAGGAGTTAATTAAAAATTGCGCTAATTAAATCTTTTTCTGTTTTAATAATAGTAAAATTAAAAACGCCATTATAATAACGCTTCATAAATTTATGTATAAAAAAATATATATAATATAACACTCTGCTCATTTATATGTTTAAAAAATCGAAGATAGAAATAACTGAAATTCTTGTGAGAGCTAAATACAAATATACACATGAAGTGTATACATGTATATATATGCATACATATTTATATGTATATATATGAACCCACAATACAATAAATAATATAGCAAGTTAAGAAAAAAGTAGCCATTTAATTTTAGAGTTCCTTAAACACATGAAAAGTAAGGAATATTTAAAATTAAAACGCTAATAATTTTAAAATAAGTTATTTTTATCCGTTTCATGTAAATTTTATATTCTACAAAATCATGAGAAAATATTTTATATGTTCATCCAAAAAATTATTTTATGCAGTTGATATTATTTAATTTTACATACTAAAAATATAGTAAATGTTTGAAGTTTATTAATTTGAGCTATATTTGAATTTTTAATTTATGTTTTTAAAAAAAAAAAAAAAGAAAAAAAACATTATATCGAACATATCTCTTTTATTAAATTACACATATATAAAAATGAAAATTATTTCAAATAAAATAAAAATTACCTTTCAAAAACAGCACAAACAATGTATGTTTCTTATTACATTATTATACAAGAAAAAAAATATGGTATCTTATAGGTTATATAACTACAAAGTAATCTATTTAGTAAACTATTATAAAACTTATGTAGATATTATGAGATCTCTGTTCTTTCAAAAAAGATTAGTTAAATTGGAAAACAGAACAGAAATCTTGTAATTTAATATTAAATTTAAAAATATGAAAAATTAAAATAAGAAAAAAAAAAATTTTCAATATAAGGATTAAATATAAATAATGTATTAAAGGAAAATTTATGTATATACTCATTGACAACATAAAAGGTTGTAATAAAATAAAAAAAATTGAAAATAATTTCTTTTTTTTTTCATTTGATATACATATGAATTACATTATTCGTACATGAACATATTCTAGTTCAAAAAAAAAGACGCCATAATAAATAATACATTTTGTATGTAATTTTTGTTGAGCACATAAAATGGAAAAAAATAATCTTAGCATAATATTTGGTCCTTACTTTTAATCAATTAAAAGGTAAATCTCGTATGATTTAATTAACTGTAATTTCCGTTCGTAACCTTCTATATTATGAAAAATACATTTTTATAACACCAATTTAACATTTCACACTTTTTATATATATATTATGAAAAATACATTTATATAACACCAATTTAACATTTCACACTTTTTACATATATATTATGAAAAATACATTTTTATAACACCAATTTAACATTTCACACTTTTTATATATATATTATGAATTATACATTTTTTAATATGATTTTAAAATGAAAATATGTTGTTAGAATGTTTTGATGCACATATAGACGCTTGAAGGATAAACATTTTATTATATTGAACAAACACTAGCATAAATACAAAGAAACATGTTTTATCAAAAAGCTGCTAATTTTGTAGAGAATTCTTTAAAAATAAACATTTCATATAATATTCATACTGATTTATATCTTCTAACAGTTATGTTGTTTTATAAATCATATTCAGTAAAACAATTCATAGAAGAGAAATTATTATTTAATTGTTTTTTTTTTAATAAAATAAAGTAGAAGTATACAATTATACTTCATCTTTGTCTTTATTGTTATTTTTTTTTTTCATATTTTCAAATATTTTATTTTGTTGGCATTTTTATATTTTCAAAAGTAGATTATGTATTTTAATTCTTATAAACATATAGTCTTCAAAGAACTAGGATCTTACTTATATATATAAATATAATAAATAAAAATTTATGCATTATAATAAGGGTATTTATTTATTTTTATTTTTTTTACCTTATATTGTACTTCTAAGCATTGTTAACTTCTTTTCTACAGTTATATAGCCACTCAACTAAATAATTCTTCCTTTTTTTAAGATGTATAACTATTGCTACAATGTGCTTTTTATATTCATTTTTCACTTATATATTTTTAAAATGAAAATAAGGAAATCATCTAAAATATCGAATACACAAAAGGAAATAAAAAAAAACAAAGAAAAATGAATTGTATATTTATTAAAATATGCATCTTTATTTAAAAAAAGAAAATGATTATTTAAAACAAAGATGTTTAATTTATCTAATATAAATTAATTTTGTCCATTACTGTTTTAAAGAAAAAACAGTATAGTGAAAAAACTGATTAGCGCTTAAAACATAAATTTAATTCTATTGATAATATATAAATTATAAACATACAAGTATAAAAACTGTAATACATAAGTATAAAATAAATGATGTGTTTATCAAAATTTATATAAATAGTTTATACAGTATATTATAATAATTTCATTCTATTGAATTAATGCATATATTTAATGAGAAGTTATTTTTTTTTTTTTATACTTTTAAAAAAATATATTATCAATAAGATAAAAATAAAAAGATATCGCGTCAATAGTCTAACGGCCATGATACCTGCCTTCCAAGCAGGTGACCCGGGTTCGACTCCCGGTTGACGCAAAAATGTAATGTTATTAATAGTAATAATTTGTTTTTATTTAATAAATTTCTTTCATATTTTATTATTTTTATAGTGTATATAGTAATTTTTAAAATTTATCAGTTTTTATTATTATTTATAAAATATCTCTTTCTTGTCACTCTCCTTATTATAAGCTTAGGTTGAAAAGAGAGTGTATATTACAAAAAATAAAATAAAATATTTTTATATATATGTATGATTTCTTTTAATAATTTTTAATAGTATTATTTATTAATGAAAATATAAGTAGCATTGAAGAATTAATACATTGAATAAAACATATTTTCCATTTTTATATTCTGAATTATATTTGTAATTACTGTGATATAGAATTATTAACGGAAAATAACATTTATAAGAGTTCAAATATATCTTTATTTTATTTAAAAACATCTCTTAAAAATAACAAGATTACTTATTAATTTCATTTTTAATAATGCCAATAAATGAGTTATATATATATTACAGAAAAAAGATCTTTACATTTATAAACTTAGAGCATGTGTATACTATAGAACGAACAGATAAAGCATTATTATTTTATCTGATCATGTACTTCATAAAACTGGATGTTACATTGTGTTGTCTGTTACCTATATATTTTTCTAATATTTTTTTTTTTTATATATTTTCTTAACAATTAACCATAGTATAAAAATACAACCACCAAAAAAATGAAACACTATAGAATATTTATTTTTTATTGATATACATTGATATACAACAAACGTCATAGAATATTTAAGACATATTACAATATTTTTTGTGTTATATTTACTTTAAATCTACATAATCAAAAATATAATTAATAAAAAATTAGTTAATAAAATAAATTTATCGGTTTTATATAGCTATTATTTTATTATTATATTTTTTCAAATATAATTCAGCATAATATATAAATGAAAGACAAAAAAATCATATAATTATTTTGTACAATATTATATTTTTAAGAAAAATTAAGAAAAAGAAATTCATTTTGCTTTTTAATTTTATTTTGTTATGCACGAAATGGGGTTCGAACCCATGCGAACTTTCGTTCATCAGATCTTGAGTCTGACGCTTTAGACCACTCAGCCATTCGTGCTCTTAAATAAGATTTTAAATTTAATATTAGCTGTAAACTTCTAATGAAACAAAAAAAAAAAAAAAATCATAAAATAAAAATTTAATAGGATTTTCCAATTTAAAATAACTTGATAAATTTTAATGTTTTGCAAATATTATTATTATTTTTTTTGTTTATTGAGATATTTTGAAACATCGTGAAGTATTTAATATTTTACATGTTCCAATTATATATATACATTTACATATAATGTACATGCATAATATAATTAATGTTTTCACTAAATATCCAAAATTTTCCAAAAATAATTTTACAGTTACAATTTATATAAGCGTTGAACATATATTTTAATTTTTTTCAGGATCTATATGACACAAGCATTAAATTTTTTCATACAAAAAGAGTAAAATTTTACTTTATTCAAATATTATATGAACGTACATACTGATGGATAGGAATACTCCTTTATTATACATATGTACTTAAAATTTTTACTCAATTCAATAATATGATACAATTTAAGTAAAATATAGTAACAATCACGTAATACCTTTTGAAGTTATTTATAATGGTTCATTTGCACTAAATACAAGCTAATGTTCTCCACGTTAAACATAAAAAAATAAGTTTATATTATTTTTGAATATTTTTTTTTATAAAATTAGTTCTTGACACATTATAAATTGTAATCATTAATATAATATTTGTCCTTAAATAAAAAATAAAGAGAAGAAACGAAAAAGTAGAGTAGAACAAAATAAAAATTGTGTGTATGCATATATATAAATAATTGTACCTTAATCTTTATCATATTTTTTTTATAATAAAAATACCATTGACTTTATCTTAGAAACAATACGTAACTCCTTTAAGACACTTTTCCTAGCACCCTCATATTTTAAACATTTATAAAAAATGAACTTTGGTATTTTAAAACATTCATTATTTTTTTTATCTATATCGTGCATAAGAACGAAAATAAAATATAAAATATAACTTTTACAGCACCACATTATTTCCTCAACGTAAAATTTATAGAAACATTTGGATAACTGATTCCATCACATTTTACATGGATTCATATAAATATACTTATATATATATATATTAATTTACGAAATATTTTCGTTTAAATTTTATAATATAGAGCAGTACGAAAAAAGAGAGTATGCTTAATTCCTCATAGCGTTTAAAAATTTAAGTTATTGATCATATTAAAATTTCAATTGCCAATTAAATGTGTTCTATTTATTTGCTTATATTTTTTGGAACACTCATATAATTTATAAGTAATAAATGAAGTAACGCTCCTTAAAATTTATTAACATCTTAGACTACTTTTTTTAAATTTATTTTCCCATTATTTTTGGCTCTCTTATGTTTCTGTTATAACTTGTAAAATATGGATACTTTTCATAATATATTTCTTTATATCATTTTTATATTTTAATACTTTTTTTTTTTTTGTAATATAGCTATTTTTAATATTTATAAAATATTAAAAAATTTAAAATTCAAATGTGTTATCTTCAAATAAAAAAAAAAAAAAAAGATAAAAAAAGAATAAGATTTAATTACATCAGGGAAATAATTGCGATACATGTGTTTTATATTTTCATTTTATTTCAAGAATCCTTATAACTTTATAATATATAATAAAATATAATATTTCTTTAATGATCTAGAGCATTCATTTTTGATCTCTCAATTCTTTTTTTTTTTTTTTTGTGTATAATAGTATGCTTTTTTAAAGCTTATTACAATGTGTGGAAATCTTCTCAGAATACAAATTATCCTCTTTCCTTTATTTTGTTTTTTTTTTTTTATTTAAATGATGTTTTTTACATAACAAAGAGGAACTATGCCTAAACGTTTTATACGGAATTATGTTTTTGTTTTCCTTTTATTAACTAATAATTTTACGAACATTTTTTATTTTGTGGAGAACAAGAATTTTAATGATGTTTACACAATTAATGCAAAGTTTCTAAAAGACATAAAATTAAAGGAGGCCAATAAATTAAAACCCCAATATAAGAATTATATTTTAAAAAATATAAAAAAAAATAAAAATAATATACGTAATCGCGGAGGACAGAAATATAATAGAAATGATATAAAAAAAAAGGTTTACTCTATTTATTTCAACAAACATTTTGAAAATATATTTCACACGTATACGAAAATATTTTGCGACAAAAATATAACTTATTATGGAAAGTCTGGTGGTTATAAAAAAGTTGAAGGATCTTTGGGCAGCACCCTTAGTTCTTATGAAGAACATACACATATAAAAGAACACCATACGGAAAACATAAAAAATGTAAGAACTGTGCACAATGTAGGAAATACGCCATTAATAGCTAATGAAAGAGCATATTTGAAAAAAGGAAAGATGTATTTCCCGGAGATTTCCCGTAACTTTTTTATTAATTTATCCATCAGTAGCAGGAAAAGAAGAAAAAACAGAAGCTTCCAAAATTATCTAAGGAAGTACGAAGAATTATATAAAAAATTTACACCTGAAACAGATGAAGAGCAAGATATTGATGATCATGTTTCAAAAAACAGTCATAATATGTCAAACATTATTATTAATGAGTGGTGTTTACGTAACAATGAGAACAAATATAATATGACTTTAATATATGACAGTTTATCAAACTTACATAATAATGAATACCGGGATGTAGAGAGTGTAAATAATTTTATAAAAAATAATGAAATAATTGAAAAACAAGAATGGGAAGAAAAGAATAATCCATATTTAACCTATAAATATATATATAAATACAAAAACCCTATTGACCAAAAATATAATTTTTACAAATATGAATATTATATTCCAAAATTGATAACGTATGATGAAGATATTTCCACTGAGCCTAAATTTGTACCTTCTAATTTTAACTCTCCCAAGTGTTATAATAATTCACCCATAAATTCTTTAACAACAAGCGGATTTACTAGTAGAAATATTGACACGTTTGGTAAAGAAAGAAACAAAATATATTCGTTTGATACACCAAATGATGTTAAAAGGAATATATACTTTAACAATTTATTGTTAATTTCTTCATCGTATAATCAACATTTTTTTTCAAATTTAACCTTTCTGTTAAATTTACACACGTTACAAATTTTAATACGAGATAAAACTGCCATAGAAACAGACTACATAATTGATAAATTTGATCAGTTAAAAGAAAAACTGATAGAAATAAATGTAACCAATTCTAAGAAAGGTGAAAATTCTTTAAGTGTTAACCCAAGTAGTTCCGAAAAAAAACAAGCCCCTGTTATCTCATCAACCAATACTAATGTGCACTTGAACTTGAAAACTATAAATGATGAGCTAAATAGTACAGAAGATGCAGAAAAAGGAGTCGAAATCAACAAGAATGTATCAAAAAAAGACGAGAACGTCAAAATAGATAAGATAGACACCAGCAAAAATGAAGATATGCCCAGTGCTAACTACCAAATGGACGAGGAAATATCTCGCCATTTAACACACAAGAAAAGTTTATTTGATGATCAAATTCAAGTGTTTAAAACAAAATATAGTGAAAACGTTTTAGAAGATAAAGAATTTATTAAATTATGGAAATATAATATGAACAGTGAAATAATAGAAAATATGAACAAAGTACCATTACCAAATATATACCTAAATATTGATGACCCAAAATATTGCTTATGGAAAATTTTACAAAATTCAGGAAAAAGTGCATTCAAAGAAATTCCTACACCAAATCGAAAATTAGAAGCATGGAGACAACAATTAAACCTAAAAGATTTCTATAAACAAAACTTTGATACTAGTATTAGCTTAAGGAATATATCAAAAGAAGAACTAATTAATTTTAAGATGAAAATACTCAATACTTCTCATCAGGAAGATAAAAATGTGAAAGGATTTAAAAATGAAAATGAGCAAGGATCATATGATAAAAATAGTTTAAATACACCAAAACAGGAAAAGAAAAAGCATCATGATGGTAATTATGAGGATGCCTCGGAAATTACTACATTACATCAACGTGATGAAAAATATAAAAACCGTAATAATGCAGAAACACCCGATGGAGATGTTATAAAGGAAAATCATTATAGAGATGATGGAAAAGTATTGGGAGGTAATGAAAAATCTTTAAAGGAACAGCCATATTTAACTACAAATATGAACAAAGAGATTATCAATTCAAGTTATAATAAAGATACAGAAATTAGTAAGTGCAAACGCAAATATAAAGATGCATTTTATACATTAGTCGTAAGGGATGGAATTGTTGACGAATATTTATCAGATGATATAAGTATTTTAAAGAATTTAAATAATGAATTGAAGAAATCAGCAGAGAAAAATTCAGAAAACGAAAACGAATTACATGAAACTAGCAAAAATGATAACATAGAAGAAAAAACAAAAAAAAGCAAAATATTTGTAGGTAGCTTTTTTAACATAAAAGATGTCGAAGTAGAATACTTGATCAATAAAGAATTATATTTTATACCTGAACATTCTAATTGGTATAAAAAAAATACACAACCTTTTGTTAGGGGTCAAATAGGAAAACAATCAAGAAAATTTGACAATGATTACCCAATTTATGATTATAGAAAAAGTGACTTTGGTATGGCCAAATTTTCCTCTTTAAATTTAGCCTCAATTAAGGATTGTGCAGTTGTTTATCTAGATAAAGATATTGATTTAAGTGATAAATTTTTTCATATCATATTTATATCAACATCTAAAAATGAAGATGATCATGTTAATAATAAAGAGTCCGAATACACTGTCTATGAAAATGCACCTCTATGTGTAGATGCGCAAGATACAAATAAAACTTCTGAAGGTCTAACTAAAGGGGAAAAAGAAGATAATGACAGTAATAGCAGCAAAAGTGAAAATGTTCAATATGATGATACCCATACACGTATTAATTTAAGCGGGAATGAAAAAGAAATTTCGGGAAAAGAAAAAAGAAAATATGCAGAAAAAGAACTGACCAATTATATGTATAGTCCAATAACTAACCCAAGACTAGTAGTATACATTAAAGCAAATAGTAAAATTAATATTTATGAATCTCATATATCTTTAAACAATAATAACAGTGGTCTTGTTAATGCCTTCTCTAGAATTTGCATGGAAGCAAAATCAAATGTGAAGCATACAATGTCTCAAGAATTGGGTAAGTACGTTTGGCACTTTCACAATGTTTCAGTAAAAAATGGACTTGAAGCAAATTATAAATTTGTTGATATCCTTTTAGGTAGTAAGTCATCACGTGTTAATTTGCAAATAGAAGGTGAAAAAGGATGTAAACAAGAAAGCTATGGTTTATCATTGTTAGAAGACAAACAAAACATTAGTCAATATGAAATGTTTCATCATGAACATCCATATATGGAGACCAACCAGTTATTTAAGTTTTTAGTCTCTGAAAAAGCACATGCTGTATGGAGAAGTAGAGGTAGAATTGAAAGAGATGCAATTAAGGCCAAGTTAAATACTTTATGTAGATCTGTGTTATTAAATTTTGGAGCTAGTGCTGTAGCTATTCCTACTTTAGAAATTATTCCAAGTGATATAGAATATGCAAATCACGGGGCAACCATAAGTGATTTAGAAGAAGAACCAATATTTTCTTTAATGACAAGAGGAATAAACGAAAAAATTGCAAGAGAAATTATTATGAAATCCTTTGTTAATGAAATTCTTGAACATATATCTGATGAGAATCTTAAAGAAAGAGTTATCCAAAAGGTTATGAAATTTTCCACAAAGTACAAAAAAGTACCTCTTCCAGACTTTATTATGAAAAAAAAAAGATCATTATGCACACCTTCTAAATAAGGAGAAATATATGAATTAATATACTTATAATATATGACACCAGGCGCGTTGAAAGATGTATGAGGTTAGTCCACTCCCAAAGGGGATTCGAATGAAGAAACAGCTACTATTGGATAAAAAATTAAAAACAGGAATTTAATTACATATATATATATATATATATATATATATATATATATATCGATGAATTTATTGGAAGTTGTAGCTATGAAATAGACACAATTTTGGTGTTATTTTGAAAAACAGCATGGTATGAGTATTTAACAAAAACAATAAGTGAGATTCTAACATATAAGAACCCTTTTTAAGATGCGTACATATGTTAAAATATATATATGTACATATATACAGTACACATGTTTTCCAATTGTACCCGTAATTAAAACTGTGCAAAAAAAAATTCACGAATTCGAAGGAACTTAACCAAATTGTTGATGATATACAATTTCTTGTTCTATTAGGAAATTATTCTCAAACTCTGTGATTAAAATTTGTAGTTACACATTTAAAGGAAAGAAAGAAATTTCGTTGTTCACTTGAATATTAGTTCCTTTAAGAAGAAAGCAAAAGTAATATAAATATTTTGTTTTTTCCTTTTTTTTTTTTTTTTTTTTTGTATCATTTATATTTCATTAGTTGCGCTATTTATATTAGCATTATCTATCCTTTTAATGCTATTAATTTAAAACTTACTATTTTTTTTTTTTTTTTTTTTATTTTAGGCAATAAAAAGAAACCAAAACTGGATATACTCAAATTTTATATATTTGCACAAGTACAATTATTACTCTAAGGTAATTCCTTTTTTTGAAATATCTGTTCCCTTGAGCAACTTTTCTATTGTATTAGGACTAACTGTGTCATTCTCTATTTGTGGAATATTTTCGTTTTGTATATTAGGAAATTGAGCTTCACAAGTTTCTTCAAAATTATACTTTTGCTCAAGATTTAATGATAATATATCTTGAGTTTCTTTACATGGTCCATTATATTTTTCACTCGGTGTGCACATTCCTTTATTCTTTCCTTCATTGACATATTCAAAGTATAAAGGACATTTCGAATAGTCTCTTTGTGAGTTTTCAACACATAACCATTTAACATTACATTTTTTGCTAAATATTTCTTTCTCCTTTATGTCCATGTAGTCAAAATGAGTTATACGAGGACAATTGACTGGGGGGTTGTAATAATCTGGGGATTTACACACTCCTGATGCCATCAAATTTACCCACTCCCTAGGACAATCATATATGTCATAGCCATATGTGCACTTATTCTTACATGGCCATGGAATTCCATATTTTGAAGAAAAAGCTACTCTTTGCTGAGAAATTTTTATATTAAAAGTTTTTGATTTTATTTATTTTGTTTTCTTTTTTGTTAATACAAAGGAAAAATCAGGATGGAAATAAGATTCATACAATGATGAATTTAAGCTCAACGTATAAAGTGTATACTACTCATTTGAGTTAACTGATATATCTATCTATATATGCATACATATACCCGTGCAATTATAGAAATATTTATGTAAATTCATGTTCTTATGAATGAAGTAACCTTTTTACAAGTCCAAAAAAACTTTTTTTTTTTTTTTTTTTATTTACATGGTTAGACATGTGGCTTATTAATTCCATTTCCTCCTTTGAAATTAACCCTTCGAATTCTTTGCTACCGCTGCATATATCTTTTTTCGTATTGTAAGACCATCCTGTTATTGAAAATGTTTTATTATTATTCTTTTTATTAACTCTTGGTTATATGGTTTTCAATTTCTAATTAGTTCAATTTTAAAAAAATGCAATTTCTACATATACCAACTACGTTTTATGTTTTACTTTTTTTTCTTTTTTAACCTTTAGGACATGTTATTGAATAATCTCTTTCTGCAAGCAAAAAATATAAAAACATGTTTTTTAAGTTAAATAATTTTTCAAGTTATATCTCCCTTTTATTAACTTATAACCCTAACAAATTATATTTTTCGTAATGATTATCACGTTCTACTACCGATTGCTACGATTTCAATATTCTACATTATTCTAGTATATATAGTTTGTGTATATATATATATATTATATATGCTTTTTATTTTTTTTCTTTTAGAACAGACCGCATGATTCCTCTTTGCATGGCCAAACCTACATATAATTTGAACAATTGACTATATGGTACTTTTGAAATCCTTATTAACTTATTATATCACTTTCATGTATTTCGCCATTTTTTTTTTTTTTTTTTTTTATTTGCATATAAATTAGTTCTATTTGTGTTTTTTTCATTAATATTAAGACTGATAAAGTACCACTTTACAAGCTGAAAAAAGAAGAAATGATATAATATAAATGTAACAAAATAAAGTAGTAAAGTGGTGAAGTAATAAAGTTGTTTTCCTTTATATATGAATTTTAAAACACTTTCAAGATACCAGAAGAAAATTCCTCCTTTTCGTTTTGTGTGAAAGCTCCAAAATCCTAAAACGATAAGTACATATAATGTGTACATTTACGCATATACACATGTTTCTATATAACAAATAATCCATATATGTTTATACTCACATACACATAAAATATATTTACCATTGTCTTGCTACAACCCCCAGAATAATTTCTGCATCAAAAAAAAAAAAAAAAAAATATAATATTTCAAAACATTAAAAACATATTTTCAGGTTAACTATAATAAAAGTAATTATAATTAATTTCATCACTCGAAAAATTCTTATCTTTCTGTTATATACATATATATATATGTACATACCGAGGAGCTTCACACTTTCCGGTGTACGTCCAATTTTCAGGACACTCCTTTAAGTAATCCCTTTCACTATTACCACATGACTCATTAAGGCATAACCAATTGACTTCAAATAATATATGGATAACACACTTATAATAAATTATATTATTATTTATAATACTTTATAAAATCATATGTTATTCTTATATAAAGTCAAATATGTTTTTTTTTGCACCTTTGCAATCTACTCCTATGACACTTTTCTCCTTTGCACTTAATGGTTCAAAGGCCATAATATGAGAACAAGGTCCAGAATAGTCTCTTTCACAAAAAATAAAATAAAATAAAGTTAAAAAAAAATATATATATATATATATATATATAATAATGCAAATCTAAATAATTTACAAATTAAAATATATATTTATACATTTATATGAGTTGATCTGTATTATATATATATTATTTTTATACTTTGGTGATATACATTGTGTTTCTGATATTTGTTCCCATGTAGAAGGACACTGTTTTGAGTAATCTCGTAAACATATTCTATCATCAATAGGCTTTTTAGATGACCATTTTCCTTCTACCAAATCTTCCATAAACAGTTTTTCTAAATTACTAGGAATTTTAACATCTAATAAATCAGTGCTTAAAGATGATGGACTTTTTGTCTCCTCGTAATGACTAAAAAATTTCAAGTAATAGCGTATCATGCTTCGAGTAACTTTAACATGTGTACATATGTATGTATATAAATATATTATCTTTATTCATGTATATCTAACGTTTTTCTCTTTTTTCTGATTTTTTAATATTTTAATTTTTATTATTTTTTTTTTCTCTTAAATTAACCTTTCTAAATTCTCTTTTATAACAGCTGTACATTAAAAAAAATTAATAATAAGGAAAAAGAATAGGATGAACATGTTAAACATTCCTTAACAACTTTAATAGGTATTTGTATATAATTTATTTATATTCCAAAATATAATACGTAAGCGAGTTTAATATACAACTCACAGAAGAATAAAATGCATAATAAAATATAAATAATAACACGTCTACATTTCTTATTTTTTGATATTTTTTATGCTTTAAAATACCTCCTAATTCTTTTCCTGTATCCATATCTCTTCAAAATGTTAATAAAAAAAAAAAAAAATCAGTTTTTTAAATTTTAATTTTCATAATTTTTCTTTTATTATATTTTAACAACATATTTTATGTGTTGTTATTGAAATAAAGGAGATTATATATCATACGCTACCTATTTTAACAATTTTTGTTTTTTCCTCGGTAATTTTAGTTCATTATACATAATATAAATATGTGTATATGAATATGTACATAAGTACGTATATATATATATATATATATATGTGTGTGTAAGCATACATATTAGCATAATTGTCATCTTTTTGCAACTCTTTTTTAAAC
Source organism: Plasmodium malariae (assembly GCF_900090045.1). Lineage (NCBI taxonomy): Eukaryota > Apicomplexa > Aconoidasida > Haemosporida > Plasmodiidae > Plasmodium > Plasmodium malariae. Next base: position 198,197 of record NC_041783.1, read on the forward strand.
TTCCGTTACCCCTCATGTTCCTTCTCTTTCACGTCTTCCGCCATTATATGCATAGCGCGTGGCACAATTTTTTTAATTTTTTTTTTTTTTTTTTCTTCTATTTCTTTTTCATTTTTAGAAGGACTAAAAGCATTTTTAATGTTGTGTATTCTCTTATTTTTTACGATATCTTTTTTTATTTCATTTTCATCTATTTCCTGATTGTTCTCTAATTTCATTCTTTTAGTAGTTCCATATATTATATTTGTGCCTTCACTAAATTTTTTAACTTTTCCATTTTTTTTAACAACAGCATAAGAGTTAACATTTCCATTTTTTGGTAATTCCCATATATGATTGTAATTAACATCTACAATTTTTATTGGTCTTCCTCTATTATCTAATTGATACACCCCATTTTCAACATTAGGATATTTCCTTTGAGAAAATATTTTTATTCCCAAAATTTGTTTAATAAATAAAACAAAAAAAACAACTTGAACTTTTTTCATCTTTTTTTTTTCTTTTTTTTTTTGCTCTTTTTTCTAAGATTATGAAGCACACCAATAAAAAAAAAAAAAATTCCAGAAAAAATAATTGTAAACTTTTTAAATAAAAAAAAAAAAAAAAAATTGATCTTTTAAAGTAATAAAAGGTATATGATGGAGTAAAAAAAAATAGTACCTATAAGTAAATACACATAAATCTGCGTGTTTCTTATCACGAGATTGTCTACAAATACAAAGAAAATGTTAAACAACTGATTGACTGCACTTACATAACTTCCATATAAAAAGGAAAATGTAAAAAACATATTTCAGCTAATAACCAGAAAGTAAATGTTCAGAACTGCAAAATAAAACAAAAGGGAAAAAAAAAATAAAAATAAATAAATACACATGCAGAAAAGGTTACAGAAATATTCTTTCGCGTTAAGACGTTGTTCGAAGAATCAGATTATGTTTCATTGTTTTAATGTTTTCTTTTTAGAATTGACAAAGTCTACATATAACATTATTTTCAAAATTGTTAAAAACTTAAAAATTTCCACTTACCTTTGTGTATGTACACATTTTTCTTTTTTTCAAACCTGTTCATATTTACTATTACTATATTCTCTATCCTTTTATTTTTCTTTTCCTTTTTTTTCATTTTTTTTTTTAAGTTAATTCAAGATGACTGATCAATAAATATATTCCATCAACTTTGTACTAAGAAAAAATACATGTCATAATATTTTGCTATTTATATTAATAATATAAACAAAACAATGTTATTTTGTTTTGTATTGAAATATTTTCAATTAAAATATGTTAAACGATGAAAAATAATTTCCCAAAATATAGATAGTTAAAAGCTATTTTGCAACTTCATTTTGTTGTTAAAATGTATTTTTCAAAAAAAAAGTTCACTTGAATGATTTTCAACAGTGTTATTATTATTATTCACATAAAACAAAAACAATTTTTAATTTATGCAAATAATAAATGGATTTTCTAAATGAACAACACTTTAAAACTTGTTTTACATATATTTTAGAGCAATTCGATTTTGATATATTTTTTTTTTTTCTTAAACTCATAATATATTAAAATAATAAAGCTGTCTTAAATATTTCATGTCCCATGAAATTTGAAAAAAAAAAAATAAAACTTTTAAGATGTGCGTCATTGTATATGTAAGTGAACTCGTAATGTTTGTCGTTCGAAAAATGAGAAGTACTTTTTTCACAAAAAAAGAAATGTCCTTCGATATTATGTAAACGTGGTCATCCAAATGAATGATAAACTATATTTTGTATAATATATTTAACATTATTCATTTTTATTAGAAATTGTTTTTAATTTCAAGAGTCTTACAATATAACATGTTATTAAAATTAATACATAAGTATATATATATATATGTATATATCCTTATGTGCACATAAATAAATAAGTTGCAGCAGAAGTACATACGGAACAACGTATCTGTTGAAAACCCTGTGTAATAATACATTCGCATTTTTCCACTAAAAAATAAAAGGAAAAAATTATTCTTAAGAAAGCTCTTAAAATATAATTAATTTAATCCCCCAATATATGTATGTTTTCCATAAAATGATACTAAAAAGTAAAAGGTATTACTTCACATATTAATCAGTAAAATAATAACATAATAAGAAAAAATATACATTCTTTTTTTTTATATTTGTACAAACTTTTTCTGCAAGATTAATTTATGTACACATATACATATGCAAAAACGAATACATGTATATGTTAAAAAAAATTTATTATGCCCTATTATATTTTTAATTTTTACTCTTTCTAATATCCTTTCTTTTCTACTCCAGTTCTTCGAAAGAAAAAAAAATAAAATAAATAAATAAATAATACAATACATTTACAATTTATATAAATACAGATCCAATATAAATCTAGTTTAATTTTGTGATACAATAAAAGCAACTAGCATAATAAATTTATTACATATTTCAGCTAATTACAGCAGTTATAGTTATGTATACATGTTTTAATGGCATTAATATAATGCTCAACTTGTAGGTAAATACCATCTTCCCTTATCTTTTTCATATACTATTGTATGCTAACAGAAATAGGCTACTAGTTCGTTTTTAAATAACAATACATACATATTCATATATGTGGATATACATTCATTTTTATATATTCCAACCTACAATAGCATATAAATGGTAAACTTAAAGAATAAACTTAAAGAATATTAGTTACAGAATAGATTGAGCGTAACCTCAGCAAGAAGAAGCAAGAGAACAAGGTAAAATAAAATCATTGTTATATGTGTGAAATGTCATAGATGAGATTTACTTAGCACTACTAAAAAAACGTAAGAACAATTTCCATATTTCAAGCAATCATACTAATGAATGGAATCATGTAAAGGGGGAAACACAAAAACGTATAATTAAATGTATATCTGTATATATATATATATATATATATGTATGTACATAAGCGTTTATATGTACTTATACGTATTTATTTATAAAGAAGGAATAGGATAAGGTAAAAAGCACCCTTCATTGAAAGATGTTTCAAAATGTGCAAACCATAATTTTAGATATAAACGATGGAGAAATGAGAACCGGGTACTCCGGAGAGTGCTCTCCTAGATATAACAGTAACCTAATTCTAGGGCTACCATTAGGTCATAATGCCACCTTAAAACATACGATATTTCCATTATTACCAGAAATAAAAAGAGATAACGTAGAATTATTATGTGGGATGAGGTACATATATGACCATAATAATAGTAGCAATTATGACATAAATTTTGAGGTAATGGAAAAATTATTCGAAGACATATCAGGAAGTAAAGCATTAGATGTTAATTTTGAAGATCATCCTATTTTATTAACAGAACCTAATAAAACGGATAGTAAATATAGAGAAAAATTTACAGAATTAATGTTTGAATCTTATGATGTATGTCAAATGTTTCTATCAAGAAGAAGCGTTTTATCGTGTTATGGTTGTGCACGGACATCTGGACTAGTATTAGATATTGAAAAAAACTGCACAAATTTATGCGGACTACAAGAAGGGTATATATTTCAAAAACATATAGAAGAAGTTCCAATAGGTGGAGACTTAATTGATAGAATATTCTTAGCATATTTAGAAAATATTAAAAATATTAAAATATACCCCTATTTTTCTATTGATAAAAGTTTAAATAATGAAAAATCTAGTACCGATATGAAAATATTAAAATGTCCTTTGGTTACAAAATCATATTACCTGTGGGGATCTCTTCACGTAGTCAGCAAATTGAAAGAAAGTTTAATTAATGATTATCAAAATCCTAATGACAAAAATAAAAAAAATTTAGAAACAAATGGAACTGACAATAGTTATAAATTACCAGATGGTAATATAATTAACCAAAATATTACTGAGTCATTAAAACTTATTATTCCTTACATTTTTTTTAGAAAAAAATATAATCAAAATAGTATAAGTAAAGTTAGCGGAATAACAATGTTAAACAATATGGATTTTAATTTGTTTTATGACACTTTAAAAAGTTTAAAGCTCCCAGTTCTACATAAATATAATTATAAAATTAATAAGAGTAATTCTGTCATTGAAAAAATTCCAGAAAACACTTCTGACAAGAATTTCAGTATGTGTTATTCAGATCAAATAGAACCATATTTTGAAATATTTGATGGCTTACAAGATTTTATTAAAAAAGGAATTTTATCCTTTCTATCAGCTAATATTAATCTAGACGATGTTCTTAATTTTCTAATTGTAACAGGAGAATCTACAATGTTTCATAACTTTGTTGGAATATTAAAATCCTATCTTCCTTTTATAGATACCATAAAGGAGAAAAGTACAAGAATTATATATAGTAAAGGAGCGGACAGAAAATACAATTGTTTTATAGGTGCATCTATTTTATCATCCTTGGGTTCCTTTTCGCAATTCTGCATGACTAAAAATGAATATGAAGAATATGGGGTTAAAAACATTGTTGATAAAAAATGCGTTTGAAAAAAATTGAAGGAATTTATTTTGTACTACAAATTATATGTAAGTAGATGATTTTACATATGTACATACACTGTATCGAAATGTGCGATCCTATGCGAAACTACTGCAAATTGGAACAACAATCTTGGAATTCCCCCAACTTATTAAATGTCATGATCACGCTAACACGCACACTCACACTATACTTGTGTATATGTGTGTGCATATAATTACCATTTCTTATAAGTGCCTTTTTCATAAAGATGATATGTTTTTGAAAAAATTCTTCATTCCCGTTTTTAGTTTTAATTAGAGTTTAACATTTTTAATAACACCGAGAATCTTACAACATAATGCTGTGAAGTTTGACTTTCATAAATGTGTGCAACGAATTACACACATATATGTGCCCATGCACATATTTACATATTTGTAGTTCTAAAATTTTGCTTTTTTTAACATTTGTTTTTATTTGTTCTTTCCAACATAAATACCTATGCAATAATATTCATATGATGTACTTATTTCATAATCATTTTTTAATTCTTTTTTAAAAAAGCAAAAGAGCTTGCACGGTAAATGTATATAGCTCAGGCTTCCTCACGAATTTATACATTTTTAATTAAAAAAAATAAAAGAAAAGAATAGTTGTCTACGTCTACGAAACACCTTTAATATCTCTACAGTTCAATGTATATTTTAGAAACAATGAAAAAACTGAGTATAACGTTTATATAAAAAAAAAAAAAAAAATACATTCACATTTTAATTGCAAAACTATTACTGATAAGCGATAAAAAAGAGAGTTCTATCTTTACACATAGACAAAATATACTCAAGTTAAAATTAAAAAAATATAAAAAACATTTTTTCAAAATGCTATGTGAACAGGTGCCTATCACGTAATTTCCTTACCCTATTCTTTAATCAACGTTGAATAGGTACAAATGTATGCATAAATACAAATAAGCATATATATGTGCAAAAATATAGACTTCCTCACCCTTCTATATTACATATGTCATAATATGTTTTATTTTTAGAACAATGACGCCTTAATATTTCATAAATCTGTATTTTAAAGGGATTATTCATGTTTTTTTAATTGTCGAAAGGAATGAAATTCCTAAAAACATGTTATCGTTTAAAGGGATTTATTTTCAAAATTTCCCTTTGAAAAAAGAATATTGATGATTCCACTATTACAAAAAGAAGAAAAAACAAAAGATAACTCTACTATGTTAAAAAAATGCATCTTAAGTTTATTTCCTCCTTCATGTTCTAGAATTAAAACCCTATATTTTATTTATCTCCTTCTTTGTTTTTCGCTATTTTGTATGTACCCAAAGAATCATCACTTAGTATCTCCTGTTTTTAAGCAATATATGCAAAAAATTGAAAAAGTAGATAAAATAAAGTACTATTAACTGCATATATTAATGGACATATGTATAATTGAGTACATATTATTATAGGTACATTTCTATTTTGTAAATATACTAACATTTGACTCTTTTAAGTCAATTTCAATTTTATTTTTGAAAAATTTATAAATCTTTATAATACAGTTCATGCATTCATTTATTTAAAAAATTTTTATTTAAAATAAAATTATTTTTGAACAGTTATTGCAAAATTTTGGATGCGATGTTTTTATAATATGATCGCACATATACATACATGATCATATATATATATATATGTATATATATATATTTTATATATGTACATAAATATGTAAAAAATTAAAAAAAAAAAATTTTTAACCCTTCGACAAATGAAACAATAAAATAAATTCTTAAATATTACATACCTGTTCTTTATTATAATTACTATTACAATTCATATCTTAATTTTTTTTTCTTTTTAGTACCCATTGTTATAGTAAAAAAACGAAAATTAATTAAGCATACGTATTCTTCTTTTAACAGTAGTTCATATTATATAATTAATGAAGATAGCAAGAAAAACATAATTCATTTTTCCACAAAAAAAAAAAAAAAAAAAAAATATATATATATATATATATATATATATATATTCGTCTGTTCGTATATATGTATTAATACGCAACCTTTTTTTACTTTTATTTTACCTATAGTTTGCGTTGGCAAAATATCAGCAGTACTTTTTTTTCAAAGGATAAAGAGAAAATAAAATCCGTGTAAGAATTTGCGCGCATACAGTAAAACTACTATTTAACAGATTAGTTAATTCCATATATTTAGAAAATTAAATGCAAAATTCTCATAAATATCAAACTTTTACAAAAACGCTGAGTGTAAATGCAATAGAAACTTTTTATTACTATTCATAAAATTAATAGAAGAAAAACTTATGTAGAAACATTAAAAATAAAAAGAGTTTAACTAAAAAATTTGAGGGCATTTTGTAGAAGCTCAAGGAGGCACATATACTTTAAAAAGCATTAACATTAAACTTTGAATTAGTTGCCCGTGCCTTTTATCAGAAGATCATAAAAATAAAAGAAATAAGGGAAATAACTGTATAATTATTTTAACATGCATACATACGTCCCTATATATATGTATGTGTAGGTAGGGGAATATAATACGTAAAATACAGCCGTAAATAAGAATATTTAAAAAAAAAAAAAAATGAACAGTGATCCAAACAAAGATGTGCAAGATTCTAAATCTGATAAATGCACATCATGGGTAAAATGGTTTAATAGTAAAGCATCGAGTAATTTTTTGGTTGAAGTGGATAATGAATATATAACAGATTCATTTAATTTATATGGTTTAAAACCAGAAATTCCAAATTTTAATCATTTATTATCAATTGTTGCAGGGAATGCACCTGAAGAAGATGATTCTAAAAATCCTCTAGCAAAAGATGCAGTTTGTTTATATTCCTTAATACATGCTAGATTTATTACAACACCAAAAGGTTTATCATTAATGAAGGATAAATATATTAAAGGTGATTTTGGAAGTTGCCCTAGAGTTAGTTGTTCACAACATAATGTGCTTCCAATTGGATTATTTGATCAAATTAAAATTGCAAAGGTACATATATATTGTCCATTATGTCAAGAAATTTATAAAATACATGAAGAAGATAAAGTATATTTAGATGGTTCCTTTTTTGGAACGTCTTTCCCTCATATACTTTTACAAACTTATCCGTATTATGTTACACTAAAAACGCCCTCTTATTGCACATCCAAAATATTTGGATTTAGTGTTTATCATAATTTTACTAGAACTGAATACAAAATTGTTAAGGGAGAATTTGGAAGATTGTCTAGAGAAAATTTCCTTAAAAAGAATCCAAAATATTTAAAAAAACTGAAGAAGGAAGAACTGCAAATTAAAGATACCGAAAAATCTTAAAACGTGTCTTTAATAGAATGATCATTTTATTGGGCTATATTTTTTTCCTTTATCTTTTATGAATAGCCACAAAACGCATTATTAACTTTTTATTTGACTCCCCTTTGAAATGTGCATGTATATATATATATATATATATATATATATATATATATATATATATCTGAATACATACATTCGTACGCACATACATGCATACATACATACATACATACAAACATACAATTCCCCGTTGCATCATATATGTACTTATATGTAACCTTTTGCTTAAATGCATTTAAGTGTGCATCTCTTGTACACACTTGTTCATGTTTATGTTTATTATCCTTTGCACGTATGCTTGTTTAAGCATATTCTTTATATTTTTTGTATTTACTGAATAAATAGTAAAAACGCTGAATCTTATTTGTAAAAAATCACTGATAAATTTTTTAAAACATTTCAAATATGTATAATATAAATGTATACATATGTTCGTAGAATTTATAGTAATTTATAAAAAAAAAAAAAAAAAAATTAATTCGAAAGAAAATTTTTGTAATAATATATTTAGGATCAAAAAAAGGAAAAAATTAATATGATATTTATCTTTTTTCCTTTCAGTGTAACACATTTGTGAACTGTTTTGCATTGTCTAAAAAGTACCCAAATTTATATAATACTTAATTTTTTTTAATTCGACGTACTTAATTTTGTATCAATTTATATATAACAGTGTTGTACAAAAATATGCTTTCTTTAATGACATTTTTTTATTATATGTTTTTTCTTTTACTTTCTTTTCCTTTCCATTCTTTTTTTTTTTTTTTTTAAGGTTGTAAAGAAATTTTATTAAAACAAAAGCTTTATCATTTCAAATTTTTTATAACATTTTGTTTATTATCTTATTGTTTCTTATTTTTTCGTCTATATTGTATAAACTATATATAAGTTAAAAATAAGGAAAAATAAATAAAATGACTTACAGTTTTATCATTCTGATATAAACGTACTTTCATGGGAATTATGAAACATAAAATGTCTTTTTATCTTAAGTATTTAATTTTTTAAAATAACAAAAAATATGTTCTCTTCTTTCAAAAAAAAATAAAGTATATGTAAGAACTGAATTAAACAAAAAAAAATATATATATATATATATATATATATATATATCCATATGAAATAAATTCTCTTTATTATTAGAAATTCCATAATGATGATTTTTCATTTTTTCTTTACAAATGTTTACAATGATACTATTAAAATAATGTTTGTTCATTTGCTCATTATTTTCTCTATAAAGAATTCATATATAAATTGCTAATTTTAACATGGGAATAGAGTGCTGAATTTGCATATTTATCAAGAACGTATCTTCCATTAAAGATTGTGCACACACGATAAAATGAATTCAATAAAAAATTACATTTTAAAATTTTATAAAAACGAAAGAAAAACTACATGGTTACATAAAATTAAAGAAAATATTTAATAATGTATAAAATAATTTTGAGACCTAAGTTAACAAAATAGGAATAAGTTATTTTTCTTCTAAGAATAATGCTGTAAGCTTACATAAATACTAGTTAATATATTTTTTATACATTATAACTTTAACTCTTCAAATAGTTTTAAAATTACAAGTGTAAAAAAGTTATATTTCCTTATTTTTATCTCCCCCATTTATGTTGTGTACACATACACATGTGCATAAAAGTATTGTGCACATAAATATATGGCAGAAATATATTCACATATATAAGCTTAAATGTAATAGTTTTAATATATAAATAATATAGATATATAAGGTAAGTATTTACATATATAACTTCATTAGTGCAAAAAAAAAAAAAAAAATAAAATAAAAATAAAATTTAAAACAAAGTAAAATGCATACGTTACTAATTTTAGCTTTAAGAAATAAATTCTTTTTTAAATAACAGAAAAAAAGGGTACTCGTAAAGAAGGTTTGAAAAAAAGGAAAGAAAAAAAAAGCAACAAGATACTAGGAATAAGAGATGGAATTAAAAAGTGTTATACACCAATTATTATACTATAATGTAATAAAGGTGTTAATGAGAATCCTCAGTTTAATCGTTATTACTGTACAAAAATTTTTTATTAGTTTTATATGAGTGCATAAATATTTATTTATAATAAAATGTACACTTTTAATATTTTAAAATAAAATTTTAATTTTGGGGGAATAAATGTATCAGCATTTTTTAGCATAAAAAAATTGTGGTGAAAAATTTATATAGAAAGGAAAATAAAAAAAATTAAAAAAACACAAAATCAAAGCAAGAAACCAAAATATTATATATATAAAATGTGCACAGAAAACCATGGAATAATATAATAAATACAAGAACAAGGTAGTTCATTACAAAAAAATTCCATCTTCCTGTGTTACATAATAATGTGTTTAATGTATAATCCATGCACTGTGTTACATATACAATGTATATATGAATATATAGATACATGCCTACATACATACGTATGCATTATATTAATACTCAATGAATGAAGTAAGAAAAAATGTTTATATGAATACCCTAAGGACATTATGTATTTAATAGTAATTAACATAAACTTAAAAATATAAAAGATATATATTATCACAATTTTTTTTGTATATTAAAAAAAAAATGTGATAAAAAAAAAATATATATATTAAAGTACATATATACATTTAGTATACGTTTTATAGAAAAAATAAAATAAAATAAATACACTATAATAAAAAATACGACAATTTTTTGATTTATTTTATTTCCTTCTTTAACTGATATTTATGTAGCAATGAACAAGCATCATAACACATTTTTCATAGGGTTTATAATTTGCATATAAAATGTTAATATGCAGTAACATATAAATATATAAGGAAATAAAAAAAAAAAAATAAATAAAGTTAAGAAAGATATATGATTATATATATAGAAAAAAAAAAAGAAAATTAAGAAACAGAAAAACAAAAACAAAAAAAAGCAGAGGAGCTATATATAAAATATTATATCTTTGATATCACATATAAGTGGTAATATAAAACATGTCCTAGAAAATGAATAGCAATTTTAACATAAATATTCAAGTTGATGACTCAGCTCTCAACAAATATGAAGCTGAAGTAAATGGCTATTTCGCAAAACTGTACACAGGAGAAATTACAGTGAATACAATGATAGATATTATGAAAAGTTTATCATTCTCTCCTAAAGGATCAAAAAATAATGATGTGTATAAATCGATGTTACTAATTTTATTCAATGAGTGTAAATTTTTTCCAAAATATCCGACAGAAGAATTAGATACAACAGCTCAGTTGTTTGGACAATTAATAAAGCACAATTTATTAATATCTTATGGCAATGCATTAGTCATTGCTCTAAAATGTATATTAGAAGCATTAAAAAAAGAAAATGATTTGAAAATGTTTAACTTTGGAATAACCGCATTAGAACAGTTTGAAGATTCTTTAATATGTTACCCTAGTTTTTTGTTTTCCTTAATATCCATAACCAATTTAAGGCAGTATAATCCACAATTTGTGATTCACTGTAACTACTTGTTGAATACACTCCCAGAACACTTTAGAAGTTTACCGTATATAGATGCATCTACAATATTAAAAATTAGGCATCTTTCCGAAGTTGGTTCAAACAATAATTTTCTGAACACAAACACATCACAGTTGTCTAACGATGATATCAAGAAATTGTCTTCACTTAATGTAAGTAGTTTAAAGAATATAAGCAATTTCATTGCAAACGTTTGCAGTAACAACAGTAACAATAACATTAACAATAACAGTAACAACAACAACATAAATAATAATAATACAATGGTTGATAATATGAATGGCAATAATAACATTAGTAGGGGAAGCAGCTTCAGCAGCAATAACAACAACAGTAATAATAATAAAAGCTTCACCAATGTGTTAAGTAACTTGCTTAATAATAATAGTAGCAGTAACACTAACAGTAACATTGACAATAACAATCCCAGTAGTAACATAAGTAAGGACAATATGTTACTATACGTAAACGATATATTACCAAATTGCACAAGTATTGGGCAACCTACGCCCCCCAATATGAACAACATACATTCCGTAAGTATAAATGACTATGCAATAAAAAATAAAAATATGAATGATAATTTAAATAGCAATATAAACATGAACAGTAGTATTAACATGAACAGTAGTATTAACATGAACAGTAGTATTAACATGAACAATAGTAATAACATGAACAATAGTAATAACATGAACAATAGTAATAACATGAACAATAGTAATAACATGAACAATAGTAATAACATGAACAACAATGTAAACATGAATAACACTACAAATATGAGCAACTTCTCACCAATGCATGATGTAAATAACAAATCCCATATTATGAGGTTAAATAATGACAAGTCAAATAATTTTAGTGGTACTATGAACCAGTTGTATACGAACAAATCTTACAGGCCTTTAAGTGAAGCTTATCAGACCAACAGAAATATAAATATAGTAGGAAACAATTTTAACCTTGGTAAGGATATACATCCTAGGGATGTTTCAATCGTAAATGATAACATGGTAGAAACAAATATTACCAGTGCAATAGACAGTTCGAAAAATATGTGTATTAGTGAAAACATGAAATATTCACTTAATAGTCGAAATGACATCACGAATTGTAGTAGTAATAATAATGATAATAATAATAATAATGATAATACTCTTAAGGGCAAAGAAGAACAGTTATATGGAATTGCGGAAACATTTTATGACCAAGTCCAAATAAAATTGCCACCTAATTTAAATGTAAGTAACATATGTGGTTTTGGATTAGGTCAAATAGAATGTCTTATGGATAACAAAGATCTAACAAAAAATATTATTACCCCCTCATCATTAATAATAGGTGAAGTATTTAGTATTTTTAATACATTATGCCTATTGAATATTGATGAAAAGATAAGAATTTTAAAAGAAGTTATGCAACCAGAATATTACAATTGGCTAGCTTTTTACATTGTAAAATCGAGAGCTTCAAAAGAAGTAAACCTACATAATGTTTTTTTAGAATTCATTGACAAGTTAAGCTACCCAATGCTTATAGATACAATTATTAATATGACCTATGATTGCATACTAATATTATTTAAACATGTAAATGAATTGAAAGAAGTAAGTGCTTTTAGAACCGTTTTGAAGAATTTAGGTTCCTGGTTAGGTTTTATAACATTAAGTAGAAATAGACCACTAAAGTCAAAAATATTAGATTTAAAATTAGTTTTATTTGAAGCATATGATAAAGGGTGTTTAGTTTGTATATTACCAATGGTGTGCAAAATTATGGAATCTATAAAATTATCAAAAATTTTTAAACCTCCAAATCCGTGGACAACAACTATCTTATGTCTTTTAACAGAAATACATGAACTACCAAATGTTAAGACGTTCATAATATTTGAAGTAGAGGTTTTATTTAAAAATTTATCATTAGAAATAAATGAATATCAAAATAAAACTGTGTTACTAAGTAACAGAGATCTACCTCATAATAAAAAAAATGACTATCTTATGTCAAGAAACAGTAATAATTATAGCAGTTCACCAGTAAGTATAGACATGAAAAACATTCCTATAAAGGACAATTTACCAGTTGTTAATAATAATATTAGGAGCAGAATAGAATATAGTGTGAATGAAGATTCCAAAGTAGAGGAGTTAGAAAATGAATCAAAAAATGTATCACTAAATAATAGAATAAACGCAGATAAAATGATGCATTATGTGACAAGAAATAATAATCAACAGAATTTAAATTCAAATTCAAATTTGAGAAATATAGTATCTCAGTGGAACCAAAATAATACCAACAAAATCGACCCTCTAATAAATGACACAGTGTTGGTTTCTTCCTTTTCTCCTCCTGATTTGAATTTAAATAGTTCGCATTTTTCCAAAAAAACACCAAATAATTTAACTAATAAAAACAGTAATATGATGAACGAGCAAAATGTTAATAACACTAATTATAACACTAACATGAACGTTCCAAGTATATTCAATGACAGCTACCCAACAAATAACAGAATTCATAATAGTAAATTCTTACATAGTTTAAATAATGCAGTAATTATATCTCCCTCGATAGCTTTATTTCAAATTCAACCAAGTCTTAAGAGAGTAGTTCCCATTGCTATTGATAGAGCAATTAGGGAAATAATTTCTTCTATATTGGAAAGATCAGTAGCAATATCTTGTGTTACAACAAGAGAAATTATATGTAAAGATTTCTGTTTAGAAAAAGATGAAAATATTATTCGTAAAGCATCTCATATTATGATTGCTTCTTTAGCTGGTTCATTAGCTTTAGCTACTTGCAAAGAACCGTTACGTATTTCATTAACTCAACATTTAAGACAATTACTACAACCAACAAGTACTAAAGATTGTAACGACCAAGTTCTAATTGAGCAAGTAGTTCAAATTTTAAGTGCAGATAATTTAGAATTAGGTTGCAGTTTAATTGAACAAGCAGTTATAGAGAAAGCGATAAAAGATATTAATGAAGCATTAGAACCATCATTTTTAGCTAGACAAGTAGCTAATGAAAATAGCGTAACAATTAATGATTCCATATATATCGTTAACACAAAAAAAATGCAGTTAGAATTTTGTGAAATTTTAAATTTAAATGCACCAATAACAAATACTCATTTACAGATATATAAAGCTTTTTTAAACATAGCACCACTAAAAAAATTGCATGCTGCTGCTAAAGCGTTATCTCTAATTTACAGAAATGGTAATGAAACAAACGAAGAGAACCAACCGCAGGATGCTCAAGCAAATGTACCATGTTTCAATGAAAATACCCAAAAAAACAGTGAAGAAAAATTCGACAATTTAAAAAATATGAATCAGTTACGTTTTAATGAGCAGCAAAATAATGTAGCAAAAAATGAAAATATAAAATTAAGTAAAAAAATGAATGCAGATTATAATATGAATGCTAATATGAAAATACAGCAAAATGTGAATAATACAAAAACTAATATAGATGAAAATAATAATCATTCAAATGTATCAGCTACTATACCATTAGGAGTTAATACCCAATTACAGAAGGTTTTGAAAAAGTTAGAGCTGGCAACGAGTCAATTAAAAGAAGCTATTAAGGATATTCTTTTATTACCGCCAATATTATTTAATATAAATAAAGAAAAAACATATGATAATATAAATAAAATGAGTTTGCATACTTTATATAGTCTTTCTGTTGATGGAAATATATTCAACCTAATTAAATCTATACCAGAAATAGCTGCATTAACACATCACAAAAATGAAACTATTATTTCATATGCAAATAAAATATTTAAATTCCTTTTGGACATTACTGCAAATAGTAATTATAAAACACAGGCTAACTGTAGACCTAATGATCCCTCAGGCGTTTATTTGGAAGTATTTTTATGTATACTAGAAAAGTTAAAAAAAAAATGCCCTTCATTAAAAGATCATTTGTCGAAATTTATAATGCCATATAGTGATTTTTCACCAAATATGGATATTACAGAAAGTAGTAGCAATCCCTTTTTGAGTTCGACATATTCTAGTAAAGAAGTCAAATATGGTAAAGATATCGATTCAGTAACAAATGCTGAATTAAATTATCCCTCACACGCGAACAGTAGTGTAAATCCTGATTATGTGCATAGTAACAATGAAATTAGAGCAAAAGATAATAATGAGGAAATGTGTATTCACAACACAATTGTTACAGCAGGCTTAATTAGATATAATTTAGTTGATATTGTAAAATATAAACAATATTTAGAAAATCTACTAACCAACGAATCACATAATGTTAATAATAGTGTAGAATTTGTTTTATTACTATTAAAATATATTTTAATTGATTTCAAGCTTTTTAGATATAACGATTTCGAAAATATAATTACCATTTTAAATACTATTAAAGAGAAAAAATTGCTCGATAACAAAGCTATATATGTAAACAACTGGGAGCCTATGAATATGGATTCAGCTATTGACAAGTTAATTGAAGAATCGAAAAATATTCAGGAACAAAAAGACGCTGTAATCTTTTCCGATTTGATGAAATTTTGTGATGAAAATTTTAAGAGTGATGATAATGATGACGATGAGGAAAATGAAGAGGATGAAATTAAAGAAGACATAAAATTGGAGCGAGAAAAAAACTTGGATATGAGGAGATACAAAGAAATGATAAATAAAAAAGAGAAAGATGATGAAGAGAAAAGAAACGAACAAGGATTACAAATAAACACAATTTCACAAAGTGAAGATAACATGAGTAACAAAGAGGAAGAAAGAGAAAAAGAAAATACGATCGAAATGAAAAATTCATCAATATATAATCCACAAATGAATGAAAAAAAAAAAAAAAAAAAAAAAAAATGAAGTATTAAATAAAAGCTTGGAAAATTTGGAAAATTTTAAAAGAGAACATAATGAATTAAGTATTGATAACTCAATTGACATAAACCAAGAACAAAATTATAATAAATTTATTAACGAAGTTAAGAATGATCATAATTTTGGACTATTACATACAGAACAGAATAATGCATATATGAGAGAAAATGTTCAAAGTAAATGTAAAAATGAAAAAATAGAATTACTGTTAGATATAAGTACAATTACGAATGCTAATACTGTACATACGAATAAAAGGAATTTAAAAAAAGACAATATACAACGGGACAAAAAGAAAAATTATAAAAAATATATTAAAAGGTTAATGGATCCTAAAAATATAACTACATTAACTCAGATAATTGATTTTTGTTTAAATACAGATTGGAACATATTACAAACAAAGAAAAATTATGATAACTGTTTTAAAGACAAAGGAGTAGGAGGTATAAGGGCAGTACCAAAACCACAGAAGGTATCAAAACAACATGAACAAATTATTTTTTTAGTTTTTTTTCAGTGGGTAAAATTAAGCAATATAAGAAATGTAGATGTAGCCTTTCAGAATTATGTAAAGTTTTTTCAAAATATATTAAATCAAGGATTGGTCAAAATAGATAACAATATTGACAATTTTTTTACCGTATGTATTTATAAAGCAGTAGAGGGAGCATGTAATGTTCTAAACCCATATGAGCAAGGGATTCACATGGAAAATATCCCCTGTGAATTAGACGAAATGAATTTATCAAATAACAGTAATACTAAAAATTCGAACAAAGGAAATAGTAGTGATATTATTGATGATGATCATAATTCCTTATTAATACATAAACATAATGTGCTCAATGGCACTACAACGAATAATAATTCTCCTATTATGCAAATGGATGATAATAGTAATCGTAATAAAGAGATTAATGTTGATAATGAACAAAATAAACATTGCAGTGAAGAGGGGCAACTTCAAAATTCCTCTAAAAAAAAAATGAAAAAAAAAAAAGATACTCAAGAAAAGACACAAGAAATTAATGAAAAAAAAAAAAAAAAAAAAAAAAAAAAAAAAAAAAAAAAGGAAATAAATGAACAAGAAGAAAAAAATTATACAAACAGCAAAAACACACAACATTCGGATGATAACTTTTCTGATGTAGCTTCCACAAACTTAACTTTTTATTCGAATATAACTAACTATGATCAATCATTTTCAGAAGACGAAAAAGATCATAACTACTCAATGAATAATTACAATAATGCAAATCAAATGAAATGTAGAAAAAATGAAATGTTGGAAAAGTTATCCTCAGCTATAAATGGGGCAATGCGGATTGATTTTCCATCTGATTCAGAAAAAGTATTTTCAAAGAGTGAAACTCACTTAGAAACCGAAAGGAATGATAATGATAGTAGTGAGGAACAAACAGTTATAGGTTTTAAAAAGCATAGCGAAAAACAGAAAGTGAAAGAGAAAAAAGGGGGGCATCCTCTGAAGAGCAAAGAGCGGATACACTCAACAGATGAAGAAGAAGAAGAAGATGAAGAAGAAAAAGGGAGAGAAGAAATTGAGGATGATATGGAAGATGTGATGGAATATGAAGAAGACGAAGAAGAGGACGAAATAGATGATGAAGAACATGAATTAGAAGTTGATGAAGAAATTGAAATAGAAGATGAGGATGAAGTTGAGGTTGAAGAAGAGGACGAAATAGAATATGAAGAAGAAGAAGGGGAATATGAAGAGAAGGACGAAATAGAAGATGAAGAAGATAAAATAATGGACGATGAAGACGAAACGGAGGATGCAATGGAAGATGAGGAGGATGATGCTGAGGAAGACGATGAAGAGGATGAGGAAGAAGAGGACGAGGAAGAAGAGGAAGAAGATTATGATGAGTTAGAAGAGGAAGAAGTAGAAGAGGAAGAAGAAGAAGAGGAAGAGGAAGAAGAAGAAGAAGAAGAAGAAGAAGTAGTAGGAGAGGAAGAAGAAGAGGAAGAGGAAGAAGAAGAAGAAGAAGTAGAAGAGGAAGAAGAAAAAGAAGAAGAAGAAATAGTCCAAATTGATGAAAAAAGCGACGATGACGACGAAATAGAAGACGAAGAAGACGAAAGGAAAGGTGTACAATATACTAGGGGAGGCAGAGAAAAAAAAAAAAATCACACAAATTTAGAAAAAAAATCCGCGTTAATCGACACCATGGACACATCAGCTGTTGACGCCCTAGCAAAAATGATTACATTTATGATGAAATTAGTAGATGCCCAACAAATATCACCATTTATATTGTTTCAAAAGGTAATGAACGTGTTTTGTAGAATTGTAGTACACGAATCAAGAAAGAACATATGTAACTTTAACCAAAGGCCGTATTTCCGATTATTTTTATCCATATTAGTTGAAATAAATAAAAATGAGAAAAACTTTGAGCAATTATATAATAAATGTATCTTGGCATTAGGTTATTATTTATGCATTTTGAACCCATTACGTGTACCTGTGTTTGTTTTTGCATGGTTGGAATTAATTAGTCATAAATTATTTTTACCAAAAATATTGAAAACATCAAAGGGGTGGTGTATATACAATAAAATATTAATATATTTACTGGAATTTTTATTCATATTTTTGAAAAATGCATATATAACAGAATCGATTAAAATATTATATAAGGGGACCTTAAGAACGCTATTATTATTGCTGCATGATTTTCCGGAGTTTCTGTGTGTATATAATTTTTCTTTTTGTAATTCAATACCTTTAAATTGTGTGCAATTAAGAAATTTAATTTTGTCTGGTTTTCCAAGAAATCAGAAATTACCTCATCCATTTTACCCTAACCTAAAAGTAGATTTATTGCCAGAAATGAAAGTAGTACCAGTCATTTTAAATAATTTTACATATATCTTAATTGATTATAAAATAAAAAAGGACATAGATAATTATTTCATAACCAGAAATATGAAATGTTTAAAAAGAATACACAAAAAAATTATTATTAAAAACAGAATGAAAGCATTATATTTAAAAACCAAATACAATATAACTTTAATAAATGCATTAGTATTATACATAGGAATGTCCTTACCATCTCAAATATTAACAATTGAAAAAGTGGTAGAATCTCATCCATCATTAGAAATAATACTCTATTTAACATATAAATTAGACATGGAAGGAAGATATTACCTCCTATCATCAATAGCTAACCATTTGAGATACCCTAATGCACATACACACTATTTTTCTTGTCTTCTTTTATGGATTTTCAGTATCTCAAAAATGGAAATTGTTAATGAGCAAATTACAGGAATATTATTAGAACGACTCATAGTTCATAGGCCTCACCCATGGGGGTTATTAATTACATTTATTGAACTTATAAAAAATCCCATATTTAAATTTTGGCAATGCTCTTTTGTCCATGTTGCACCGGAGATAGAAGATCTCTTTCAATCAATAGCGCATTCATGCCTGGTTAATCAGACAGAGCACATCAATGCTATAGGAGGTACTAACAATACCAGTGGAAATGTATTCGGGGGAAGCGCTAACACAGTTAGTGGCGGTAACAATAACAGCATTAGTAACAATAACAGCCTTAGGAACAATAACAGCATTAGTAACAATAACATTAGTAGTAACAATAACATTAGTAGTAACAATAACATTAGTAGTAACAATAACATTAGTAGTAACAATAACATTAGTAGTAACAATAACATTAGTAGTAACAATAACGGTATTGGTAGCATTAACAGTGCAAATGTCGTATATGGAAATGTAGGTTTTACAAATGACATAAACATGGAAATGTTTGCAAATAACTCTGTTAATAACGACAAGAGTAGTAGGAATGATTTAAAAAATATAACTAATATAAAAGAGTCACAGTTTAACAATTACCCAAATGTAAATTATAACAGTTATAGTAATCATGTCCCAAACATCTACAACAGAAGTAGTAGCTACAATTATAACAACACAAATATGAACAACATTATGCATTTAAAGAACTACAGTTCAAACGTCAATGACACAAACAACAATAGCACAAACAGTATCAATGCAAACGTGTTGAACTCAAATACTATAAGCTCAAATGTTAGTTATAATGACTTAATTAAAAAAAACACAAGTAGCAATATCAATTTAAATAATTATTCTCAAAAAAGCAACACATCAACCAACACAACATATGACCCATTAAATGGGCAACAGAATACTGCAAACAGTTATTCAAGTTATAATGACAATAATATTTCTTATATAAATAATTATAAAACAAATAACAATAACTTTTTTAATAATTTTATTATGCCCTCCTCACAAGCAATGCACAGTAACAGTAATCAAAATTATCAACATTTTAGTATGAATAATAATCATGCGAGCGATAGAATAAATTTGGCACATGCCACTGCAGAAAACAAATTTAGCGATCTAAAGAGAGAATTTAAAAATAACAACAACTATATGACGAGCGATATTGGAAATAGTAATATTGGCAACAGCATTATTGGAAATAACAATAATGGAAACATCAATATTGGTCACAATAAAAATATGAATATACGTATGAACACAGGTATTAATGCTGTTAGAAACACCTCTGACCAGGATATTAACAATTTAGTCAATCGGACGAATTACTATGATTTTAAAAATAATACCAATAATTCTAACATTGGAGGACACTAAAATATGGACATTTGCTAATCCAGGCTATAAAAAGTTTAAAAAAGAAATATACAAGGAGAAACGAATAAGGAGCATATATGACATTTTTGAAATATGCTGAATTATAAGTTGTTATTTTCTTCCGCCTGTATACCAGATTGATAGAATGAGAATTCATCAAACTGTTACAAAATCTCATAGTTCACGTAGTAGAACGTTTAAGGATCTCAACGGAAGAATCCGTATTTATTTGCTTGTAGATCTACCTGCCTACAATTTATACCACGCGTGTATATATACATATAACTCATCCGCTGAAAGAAACAAATAATAATTAAAACGAAGAGAGTAAGAAGCTTACAATTATACTAAGCGAATTATTAACATTTTTTTTTAGCTTTTTCCCGTTCACGTAATGTTCATATTTATAAAGAAGTAATTTTGCTTTTTTTTTTTCTTTTTCTTTTTTTTTTTTTGTTTTAATAAGCCACTTTGGAAAAAAAAAATGTATAAAATAAAATAATACTAATAAACAATAACACATAAAATTTTTTTGTCATTTTCTTTATATAATTTAATTTTTAATTTTTATAAAAAATGTGTTACTTTTAAAAATTTTAAATTAAGCATAAAAAAAAAAAAAAAAAAAAAAATTACTGGTAATTTCGATCTTGCCTAGGGATTCATCACACGAATATTATATACTTTATTTCTCCAGTTCGTGGTATATTAAGATTTCTTTTCAGCAGATACGCATACGAAAGGTGAGTACTGCTTATAGCCTGCTAAAACGCGCGCTATGTATTTGTAAGTGCAAAGATATATACATAAATAAATAAATATATATATATATATATATAAATTTTTTATGTGCATACAAACACTTCTCTTTGTTCCTTAATTAGGTGATAAGACACTATTTTCTCGACTAAAAAAAGCAATTATAATTTTGCAATACACTTCAATTTTCGCGAAGAAAATGAAATTCGGCAATCCCGTAAATTAAAAAAATTTTTTGAAAAAAAATTATGTCATCACAATATGGTTTCCTTTTTAATAATTGTGTAAAAAGCATATAAATATATACGCATGTGCCTTTCTGTTCCACTTTGTTTAATTCATTTGCATAAGAAGTTATATGAAATATATACATATATATATACACGTATATTTGTACGAATGTATGTTATAACATCCATGATGTTATTTTATTTCATCTGCTTCCGTTTCTCTTAATTCCTCATCTTATTTTTTTAAATTCTATTTACGCCCCCCTCAGAATGGAAAAAGAAGAAAATTTTAAATTTAAAAAAGATGAAAAAATAAACCTAAACTCGTATGTAATACCGCAACATTTCGAGGAAGTCCTATCTGAATTTATAGCGAAATTAATACAGAGTCATCCAGATAATGCTTGCCTTTTTGCCATTAATTATTTTAGTGAAAAATTGAAGGAATGTAATTGATTGTACTATTTATCATTTATCATTTTTTTTTTTTTTTTTATGCATACTACTTCCCCCCCCCCAACAAATAAAAAAAATATCCCCACCACTTTTTCACATCATCAATACGTTAAGAAGCGTCTCTATGTTTATCTCCACAGCTGACACTGAAAAAATAGTAGATGTATAAAGCATTTATGAAGATTCACGTCAAAAAGAGAAAAAGCAACAAAAAGAATTCAATATAATGGAATATGAGAAAAAAAGGGGGGGAAATACAAGAACAATTATTAACTTAGAAGAGCAGACATATATTTCAACATATACAGCATTATTTATGGGCGATAATTTTATTAATATATAACCTGGAATATCGATGGAAAAATTTCCTAATACCTCCGGATGAATAATGCCTAATACTCCAAACTTTAAATTGTGCGGGAACAAAACAATGTCGACAACTCGTTCGCTTAGGAAAGAAGAATCTAAAAATTAAGAAAATAAGAAATGTGATAAACAAAAATGAAGATATACACATGTGCATATTTACCCTCGCAAAATTCATAGATGTACACTATTCAAATATATAATTTTTGAAAAATGGACTTTTTAAAAAACGCCTCGTAATATATACATCCGACTATTGAACGTACCCTCTTTTGGTAGCAACTTATAAAAAACATCAGATCTTAAGGAAATATTTTCCTTTTTTTTTTCATCAATTTTATAATCATTAAAAAGTTGGAATTCCTTTAGAACTGTTTCTAGAACACCATGTATTTCTTCTAATCCTGAACAAAACTTGTCAGCAAAGATAACTGATAAGTGCCTTTTATTGACTGCATTTGTATCCGTTTTGTTATATGTAGTATAAGAAACATCACCAATTTCAAAAAAACGTAATGGTAATTCTCTATGTTTATTTGATGCTACAAATTTTAACAAATTAACAATTAAAGAGGTTCGAATTATTTCATACTCAGACGTTTTTGAATTCATTATTTGAACTGGAGGAGCTAACGGATTATATTCCTCAAGATTTATTTGTACATCCTTATAATCCTTGTATTTTCTTAACATACAATTATAATTCTCTCTTTTGGATAACAATGCATTGGTCATAACTTCTGTATAAGCACATTCTATCAATGCATTTCGAAATAAATCTGAACAAGTATTTAATAAATGTTTTTTTGAAAACTCTACTTCGCAGGATTTAATATTACCATAACCATATCCTATTGCTATATCTTCAACAATATCACACGAATGCATTATGTCTGATCTGTAGAAAGGAACATGAGCAGTAAAGGTACAATTGTCAATGATCTTTATAGGTATCATCATTTTTTTTAAAACTTTTTCTACATCTTCTACAGTTATGTTTGGTATCCCTGATAATTTCCTAACATAATCAATTTCACATGTTACCACTTTATTTTTAAATTCTGGATATAAATAACTATTTCCCTTTTCTATTTTATGATTTTGATCATATAAAACTAAAAAGGAATAAATAGAATATTTTGGAGTACAATATTCTGATAACATGGAACAGATAATATTTAAGGCTATTTCTGCTTTATGTTTATCAGTAGCTGTACATTCAACAAATAAATTTTTTGTATTAAGTGTTATTTTTGTATATTCACAATTAATAATAGGAGGTAAAGACAATATCTGATTATTTGCATCAACTATAAGGGGATACTTTTCAAAATTTTTTATAATTTTTAAGTACGGTTTTAAATTAGTATTATGTTCATAAAACTCCATCAAATTATTTCCATTCAAATTTTTCGTTTCATTCAATGGTATAAAATTTATTTTCGACTTCTCCTCAAATTTATATTCTACAGGAAATTTTATTTTATCATAATCATGAATCCCTATTGCTAATACTGTTCTTTTTTTCCCAATATTATGATGTAATTTTTCTTGTAATTCTATAATATTATTATAAACATGTTCAGTCATTTTTATATTTTTCAATACACACGAAACAACATAACTCCTTCTTTCATCAACTGATTCTTTAACATTTATATAATGTTTTTCCTTTATACAACATTCATGACTATTCATTAATATATCATATTTAATGTTATCAAACTTGCCTATAAAACTTTTTAATGCTCTACATAATCCTTCTACACATACTAAATCATACCTATTTGCAGGCACTTCTATCTTGTATATCTTTTTCTTGTTTTTATATTCTATATCATCAACTTCTAAGCCAAAATCAAAGCATATATCCTGTAACTTCTCATCGCTTAATCTCTCTTCTAATTTTTCTATCAGATCCTCCTCGAACACTGATATTGTGGGCATTTTTCACTTGTGTTAGGTCTATACTTAAGTTGGCGTTCCGTAGTAAATGAGCACGGGGGTATTTACACGTATATGTACATGTACTTATTTACAAGTGCTATATATGTTTGTGTTTCTTCGTGTGTATTTATATATATACGTATATATAAATATATATGTATTATTATATATATTTTCCTCTTAACACGTAAGAAGGTATCATGCTCATATATATACCATACAAAAAATAAAACATTTAGGAAAAAAAATGAAAAGTCAATTTTGTTATATATGCCTGATTCAACCATAAAATTCAATCCTCTTCCTCCAAATAACAGTATGTACAATCCTTTCAAAATTGGGCGCTTTAAAGAATATTAACTATCACTTCGACAATAAAAAAAAAAAAAAAAAAAAGCGAAACTTCTACCATAACGCATAATATACTTTAAAATGGTGAGAATCTTGAAACAGTCTGCTAAGATTACTACATGCTCTTTTTAAGTAATCTTTATTCTTATAATTATGCTGCGTATGTGCTCAGGTACAATCATACATATACATAAATATATACATATGTTTATATGTATAGGTCCAACTGGTATAAATTTTGTATACCTTTTCAAAAAGATAAAATGCAATCTTTTTTTATGAGCTAAGCTTAAATTAATACTACACTGACAATTTAACGCTTGCTAATTCTGACATTATTCAAATTGATATATGGTTTAAAATTTTAGGTCGCTTTTTTTTTTATTTTTTTTTTTCATTTATTGAGTTTTCTTAATATAAAACTTGAAAATCATAATCGTTTGTTTATTTTTACTTTTTTGATCTTTTTGCTTTCTCATTTTTTTCCCTTTTTCCTCTCTTTTGCGTTTTTCTGATTTTTCGTTTCTGCCGAATTATTTATTTTCAATTTGTTGACTTCATAAATGCACGTTATTTAAATGTGTATATCGATGTGTTAACCTTATTTATTTCACTGTTGCTACCCATGTTCGTTAACATTTTTTCTTTAAACCTACTTTTTTTTGAATTTTTGATTTCCCAATATTTTTTTTTCTAAAGTTCTTAGAATTACCTTTAATTTGTAATGCTATATATATATATATATTTTTAATTACATATTCACACCTCTGAAATGATACATATTTTACAAAAGATAAAGCAAATTATTTCTATATTTGCATATAATTGTATATTTTATATGCACTACTGCTATGTGAGATCTTTCAAATACACTGATTTTGCTGCTTGCCTTATTTAAAACATATATAAATACAACCTTTTCTGTTTTCGTTTTCGAGGACGAAATAACTATTTATATTTTTTGAATATTTCATTTTTACCAACACAAATACGTATACATTTTTTTCGAAGATTTACCTTATAAAAAAGAAATATTCATCTTACGGTCTTACATAATATATGCACAGAATAAATGACTTGATAATGCGTAAAAATTGTAAGATTAATTATTATGTTCTTTTCCTTCTTTTCCAAATGTGCTTTGTTTTGTTTTATTTTGTTTCATCGTATATTACCTTGTTTTATTATTTTTACAATTATAACAAAAAGTTAATTTAAAATACAAAAAAAAAAATAAAATAAAATAAAAAAAAACTTAATACGCGTTAAAGATTAGCACGTAAAACAATGACTAGTTATTTTAACTGTCATATATTTTGTAAAACCTTAAAAAAAAAAGAAACCAAAGAAAAATAAATATATAGGTAAAATTATAGGTAGACAGGCAAATATATAGGTGGATAGATATACACGTAGGTACGTAGAAAGATACATATATAGACAAATAAATTGATAGAATAATAAACGAAAAAGATGTGAGATAGAAAAAACAAATAGAGTCAATTGTTCTAAATGGGATAAGAATGAAAAAGTGTAATTAGCGTAATCAACTGGGCCCTCCTGCTTCAATGCAAATTTTTAATATTAAAAAAAAGAAAGAAAAATGGGTAGTTAAAAGAATAATGAAGTACAATATTATTCTTAATATAAAATACTATTATTTAACGCATATAAATAAAGTAAAATTAGGAGAGCGCATAACCTCGTATGCAACTCAATGTAATATCATATGCTTACACGTTTGCTTGTTTTTTTACTTAAAACAAAATGTCGGAAAATAGAGAAAATTTGTAGAGGATTTCAAAAGGGTCAACACAAGCACACTTTGTGCTACATTTTCCCTAATGATATAATATTCGTTTTCATAAAATAAATTAGTTGTGAATGTAAAACATAATATTTGTCCTTCCCTTTATAATTTTGTTTGGGATTTAAGAAGATATATGGTATTATATAATTCTAAACACAACCAATATAATTATAATCAAAATTATTAATACTAAAACAAGAAAACCCATACATCTAATGTTTCTAAAATATCTATTTCTTGTTATTTCAATTTCACGACCGGACATAAGAATATTATCATGGGTATTAATTATTTGTGAATCTATATTATCAAGATTGTCCCCTTGAACATTTATTTGTTCAAATAATTCCTTATATAACTCCTGAATATTTATTATATCTTTATGTAATTGTTTTATTTCTTTATTTTTTTGATTTAATATTTCATTTTCTATATCTGCTGTTTTTATTGATACAAACTGTTTATCATAAGAATATCCCTCCTCTTTCTCATTTTCTAAATATTTATCATCATTTTGTAAAAGATATTCGTTAATATCGTTTTTCATGCCTCCTGTAAATGCATTATTTTTATATTTTTTTTTCTTTTTTTTACCTCCTATTACATTTTGTTCAATTTGAAATTCGCTACTTCCATAATTCCTATAAGGTGTTTCATAATTTTCATTTTCATAAAAATTATAATCATATATATTTACATTAAATTTATCCTTGGATGAATCATAATTTGAGCTACTTTTTCTTGAAAAATTGTTCACTGAATCGTATTCTACACTGTCAGACACATCTATATTTCTCGATGATAAATCATTTAACACAGTTTTATTTATGTAATTTTTTGATACGTTTTGAAAGTTGTTCACAGCTTCGAGGTAGAAATTTGACAGTTTTTGCAGCATAAGCTTCATTCGCATCTTTGCAATTTTAACAGACGAAAAAAAAAAAAAAAAAAAAGATTTTCACTAAAAAGAAGTTTAACTAAATATTCTAACTCTTCCATTGCATTTGTCAGTTGTTACATAAAATGTGTAATAATATCATATTACACTTCCTTTTGCCACCCTTTATGAAACAATGTGCGCTATTTAGGAATCTGTACACATTATTTCGTTATTATTTCAAATTGTTCACACGCGCAAATCACAATATAATGTATATATATATATATATATATATATATATGTATTTATTTATATATACGCACATAACACACTCATACACCCTAAGTAGCAAAGCTTACCTTTTCATTTTGCGGCATATTTTCTGCATTGCTAGAATAACTCTTCAACTTTCTCTGAATCTCCTGTATTTTTAATTTTCCTTCTTGTACTATTTCTTGCCTTAAAAAAAAGAAAAAACAAAACTTTTATTTTTTTAAAATTTTAAATCAGCGTAATTCTGAGAATGACGTTGAACATGCGCATCTCCTAATGGTACACCTTAAAATTATATTTATTTTAATATATAACAAAAAAAAAAAAAAAAAATGTACACAATTTTCTCTTATAATTTTTATATTTCTCTTTCATGTTAATAGCATTCCGTCTGTTAGGTGCATTTCGTTTTCTCCGATCCTAGCGTAACGTAAGTATATATATAATACATGCAGATGTATATGCATAAATACATACTCACATAAATATATACATACGTGCATGCACCATGTATATATGGTAACCAACGATTCTCTATACTTACACTTTTTCTGAACTCTCAATGGAACATGCTTCATTCTCGTTCTGTTTTGTTACAGGTAAAAAAAATAAAATAAAATAAAATTCGTTTAGCACATCCACATTTACATATAATACATATATATATATATATATATGTTCACATATAATTATTTATCTATATGTACGTATTAATGCATTTTGCACTGCCTCAATCTTATATAGTATTATGAAAAGAGGCTTTATTCATATCTAAATTATTCTTATAAAAATAGAACTGGTTAAGCAATGAAAAAGGTAATTTTATTTTTGTACGTACAATTTTTGAAATCCTTGATGCATAAGATTGTATTAATCCTATATCTTTTTGGAAATCTAAATTAAATTGATTGTCATAAGCACTTTTTTGGGGTAGCGTTTTGCTATCTTTCTTCTTAGTAGAATATGACATGTTTTTAAAATATTAATTTGGAGGAATGGGGGTAAGGGTTGAAATAATGGAAACAAGCAAAGCTAAATTATTACTATAGCACAAATTTACGTATAAATGTATATATATATATATATATATATACATATATATACATATACATATATATGTAAATATATAAATTTACATATATTTATGCTAAACACTATTTAGTCACAAAGAAATAAAGAGGTCTCCAATTTTTTAAATGTAAATGTTAAATTTTTATTTAAAAATAAATTTAAGTAATAATATGTAGCTTAAATATGTAACTTTAAAGGGTGGTTGTTACTAAAACATTTTTTTTTTTTTTTTTTATTATTTTTTTAAAATTACTTAAATCTAATAATATTAAATAAAAATTTATTTAATTTTTTTCTTGTTTATCAATATAGGCTTACATATATCTGAAACAACAAAAAATTAGCATATACGATTGGGAAAAAATTAGGAAAAAAAAAATTTTTAAATTGACAATTTATATGGTGTGAACAAAGATTAGAAAAAAATTACATTATTATTCTCATATATTTATTTTGAAATATATGTATATTACATATATTCATACAATTATACCTATACATATAACATATAATATACATATGCGTATAATATATATACTTATGCATATATGTATAAATATATGATATTTATATTATCAGAACTTATAAAAGCACATGGAACAAAAAAAAAAAAAAAAAAAAAAAAAAAGAGCATATATAATAAAGTAAAAAAATCTAACTTAAATATGGCAAAATGGAAAAAGAAAAAAATTAACATATCACAAATAAATGAAATAAATTAAAAACAATATTTTCTCTTTATAATTAATAAGAACCGCAATTAAAAAAAAAAAAAAAAACATTAAAGTTAAATATGTAAATTTGTATGTATACAATATACATTTACAATTTAAACGATAATTATTACATCACATAAACTTATAACAGAAATAAAAAAAAAAAAAAAAAAAAAATCACTTAAATTTTCCCATTCAGGTTTTTCTTTTTTCCTTGGTATTTGAAACTTTTGTGTTCTGTAAAATTAAACGATAAAATTATAATATGAAAATATTGGCACATTATATGTGTGAGAACGAATATATTATATCTACATGCAAATGTCATGATAAAACAAAATCCACTATAACTAACATTATTCGTGCTTTTCTAAACTACTAGCAAAAACAAAACAAACAAAACAAACAAAAATGAACCAACCAAACAAACAAATTTTTTAAACAAAATTACGTAAAAACATATTGACAATTAAAAAAGGAGCATCTCTAAATTGCATCATTTAGAACAACATAGATTAGCATGTAATAACATAAATATATATAAATGTGTAATTATATGCACGTATAGTTTACTCTTCTGCCCTGTTCGACAATAGCATCAACGATAAGTCTACATCTGTACTCAATGTTTTCCAATGGGGTACTAGCGTACTTAAAAAAATTGTAGGCCTCAGACCAATAGTACGGTGTCTAAAAATGTTAATAAAACATAAAAATAAAGTAAATATTAATTTTATTCATGGCTAAAACTCCTGGGAAATAAAACTCAACTCAGTATGATACGTGCAATGATACACGAAAGTAAATATATGAAATGAAAAAGGCAAAATTTTTGTATTTTAGTTGTTACATGAATTCTTATATTATCATCTATTTAAAAAACATGTTTTTCCTTTTTTTTCTCTTTTTTCTTTTATTCGCTTTTTCCCTTTTTTTCTTTTTTTTAGCATTTTTTTGAACTAACCAAAATGTGAATGTTTTTGATTTGAACGACTCCCTCTTGATAAAGCAACCATAGTAATATTTTATTTTCTCGTTTATAATATAAAATTTCCTCATCATTAGAATTATTTTTTTCTTTTTCTTTCTCTTCCTTAACTTCCTCTGTCATATATAAAGTGTCTTCGGGTTTCAGAATATAATCATAGGACAAATTCGATGGAAGCTCAAGTTTATCAATGGCATCTACACCCTCAGAGAGTTGCTTTTCCACCTACAAAGAAGAAAGAGACATATGTATATAATAAAATATACGTACATAAACAAGTATACTCAAAATTAAGCAAACGATTGTAAAAAAATATTCATATATATAAATATACATGTATGTATGCATTTCTAAACATATCTATATTTTTAATATTACAAAATTTGCAATCAGGTCATTTTCCTCTTGTATAAGCTGCCTCTGCATATCTGATTTCTGGATTTTATCAAAAAGTCTAATTCCCTAAAAAAGAGTAACAAATGTTTTTACAAAGCTTACACATACGTAACTTCTGTCATGAAAAAGGCATTCATGGACAAACATTTCGTGCACGCATTCCACTTTGCAGTCTCAAGAGCATTAGTAGCAGTACACAAAAAAAATATAAATATAAATATAAATATACATATATATATATATATATATATACAAACAAACACACGTACATGCAAGCATACGTACGTATATATATATATATATAAACACAAACACATGCACACGATGTCAACTGCACAAACAAGACTTCTGCTACTACGCAGAGATGAACTATTACCCCCTTCACTTGATTGTATTTTCTAAAAAAAACCCTCAAGTAGGCTCTTATATCCTCCATCGATTTTTTTGAGTTCCTAAAATACTTTTCATATATGTATTCAATTTCATCACACCCATAAATTATTAACCCATTCATTAATTTGTTATATTCTGCCTTATTCCATTTGGAGAACCCCTCTTTTAAGAGTTCCTGCTTTTCGCTTTTTACTTTTTCAATATCTATATTAGATATATCATCATCCCCTTTTTTTTTGTTTTTTTTGTTTTTTTTATTTTTTTTACTATTCCCACTATCGTTGTTTGTCTCTCCAAGATGCCTTTTAATAAAGTTTGCTATATAATCAAAACAACTTTTGACATTCTTATCTCTAAATTTTATCATGTTTAGCTTCTTCCTAGATTCCATCAGCCTTAAAATTTTTCCTTTAAAATGTTCTGTGCTGTTATCACTGCATCCTGTGCTTTTCTTTACGTTGCGCTGCTCATGATTATGATTATAATTATTTTTACTATTATGATGATTATTCGCAGTTGTAGATGTAGTGGCACTACCATGGTTGTGATTATAGGGGAACAGGTTGTTATCATTGATATTATGATCCTCCTCATCCTCTTCCTCCTCCTCATTATTATACTCTTCGAATATGGTTGGGTAAGTCAAATTAATAATATCGTAAATATCCTTCGCATGTATATCTAGAAAATCTGAAAAATTGATTATTTTCTCAAAATTCTCTTTCTTAGCTTGTGCTTCAATTATATCCTTTACTTTTTGTTCATTCATACGATGAATATTCCACCTTTCTTCGATTTTTTCTAACTCATCTAATTTTTCATTATTAAAAAATTGAAAATCATGTCCTCCTCTAGCTTCAGCTCTCCATCCATGAAGAACCATTTTCTTTTTATTTGTTCTAGTGCCTGCAGTATTCATGACTTTCCATTTACTTTTTCTTTCTCCTAAATCTAAAAATGTCATATTCTTTTTATTATTTTTTAAAAATTTCTTTATTGTACTCCTTATCTTGTTAATGTTTTTTCCTTTTTTCTTCACCCCACTTAAATTATTACCTTCTGAAGAACCTTTACCATCAACCCCTACAGAATCTGAGCATTCCTCATAACTCGATTCACCTGAACCATCTTTATCTAAATCATTATACATGTTTAATCCTCCATCTAAAGATATATTAGATAAATCAAATATATTTTCTAAACTTTTTAGTTTGTTTTCAATTTCTAAAGTTCTCTTTTCTGCATCCGCTAGAATAATATCGATATCTTCATCAGAAATAGATGAGATGTCTTGTGTCTTGTAAACTTCAGGAGCCCCAAAATTTAAAATATTGTGTAATTCTTGTTTATTATTTTCTTTCATATTTAAATTTAATTTCCCTTTCTGAATAATTAAAGAATCTAATTTTAATTTCTTTGCTGCTCTTTCTACAATCTTTTCCTCCACAGAATTCTGCGTAACAAACCTGTATACAATAACTCGTTTTTTCTGACCTATACGATGTGCTCTATCCATTGCCTGAATATCCATTTGTGGGTTATAATCTGAGTCAAATAGGATAACAATATCTGCAGTGGTCAGGTTAATACCAATTCCTCCTGCTCTGGTAGATAACAAAAAAATGAAATATTTACTATTGGGTTCATTAAATTGGTTAATTCGTATCTGTCTCTCATCTCCTACTGTCGATCCATCTATTCGTAGATATTCATAATTCTTCCATCTACAATAATCATCTATAATATCTAAAAGCCTAGTCATCTGAGAAAATAATAATACTCTAGAATTTTCTTTTTTTAGTCTAGGTAATAACTTATCTAATAAAGACATCTTCCCTGATGTCTCTATTAAATGATTTCCTTCTATATATGGAGGTTCTTCAATACCATCAAAAAGATAAGGATGATTACAACATTTTCTTAATTGCATTAAAATATTTAACATTTGATTCTTACTACCTGTCATAGCATTTATTACATCAATATTTTTACTTAATATATCTGAGTATAATTTTTTTTGTAATTTGGACATACCAACAAAGATATAAATTTCTCTTTTCGGTGGTAATGATTGTTCTACTTCTACCTTTAATCTCCTAAGCATAAAGGGTTTCAGAATAGTATGCAACTGAGTAATTATTTCACTTTGTTTATTATCATTTGTGCTAATTTTTGATATATTAAATAAGTTGTCAAATTCTTCTGAGTTATCAAATATTTTTGGCATTAAAAAATTTAATAGAGACCATAATTCTTTTAAATTATTATGTAAAGGTGTACCTGTTATTAACAATCTATTTTCTGATTTGAGAAAACGAACAGAGGAACTTAAAACACTTTTATCATTCTTAATTCTATGTGCTTCATCTATTACTAAGAAAAACCAATCAATATCGTATAGCGCACATTTATCCTTTATAACTATTTCGTATGTAGTTAATAAAACATCATAATCTGTATGTAATACCTTCTTATTTAGTTCTTTTCTTTGTTCTTTATTTCCATAATATTTAAGTGCTTTCATTTCACTACACCATTTTTTTATTTCTTCATACCAATTGTCTAAAGTAGATCTAGGACATATTATAATACTTTTTCTTTTTATATTTTTATTAAATCTTAAATAACACAATAAACTAATTGTTTGTAATGTTTTACCTAATCCCATTTCATCTGCTAATATGCCGTTTATTTTATGTCTATACAACTGATATAACCAATTCAACCCTTCTATTTGGTAAGGCTTCATGCAACCATTAATATTATTCGGTTGCTTTATTATAAAAGATTCATCATCCTCATTAGCATCTTTTAATAACATATAATCCTCTTCTTTTTCTGTCATTGCACAGCGTCCACTTTTTTTACTTTTTAATTGAGTATTCACTTTTAGTCGTTGACCAGACAATTTCTCAGTAAATCGCTTAGTTTCGGATAATAAAAGTTCTAATTTATCCTGCAAATAATTCACCTTCTCTTCATTTTCTCCACTATCATTATTGTTCTTACATACATTATTAATATTAACAATATCCTTATTGTTAGTAGAATCTAGTTCCGTAGAACTATTTTCCCTTTCATAAATCCCTTCATTTGGAATTTCACTTTTCGTATATTTCTCATTTTTTATTTCTTGAGCTTCATCCTTTTTATTCTCTCCTTCTTTTATCACTCCATTCGCTTCCCCCAGTTCGCTCGTCTCCTCTGTTTCGGTCAATTTTCTTCTTTTAAGAAAAGTATTCTTACTGCTTAAAGTTCTCATCTCTTTTTTCCCATTTTCATTTAAACAACAAGAATTTCTATCATTGCTAAGTCCACTTCTTACAATGCCTTCATCGTTATACATTCTATTACCGATATTTTTAACATCCTTACTGTCATCATTACTGTTACCATTACTGTTACCGTCACAGTCATCATTACTGTAATAATTACTGTTATTATTATTGTCATCATCTCTATAAAAACCTTTATTATCACCATTGGCAAGTGGCGCATGGACATTCCCATTTATAATGCGATTTGAGCCACTGGGAAAATTATTCCTTAATGAACTATTATTTTCATAAGAAAGGCCTTTCCCAATATGGTCCTTATTTTTATTATTTTCTTCACCACTTGCATTATATGCTTTCTTAGCATTATCTAAATCATTATAACTTTCATAATTTTTTTTAAAATTATTTTCTTCGACCTGTTCTTCCCTACATATACCATTGACACCTTTATATGAGGCATCGTCTAAATAATTATTATAATTATCTTCATTATAAAAGACATTATTTACATCATTCAAGTTATTTACATTGTTTTTATTATTATCTACTACTGTGACATTGTCACTATTTTCATTTTTCTCATTATTTCCTTTAAAATACTCTCTCACATTCCTAAACATCTTGGGGCATCGGTAATTTTCCTCTCAAATTAAGCGCTTTTAAAAAGTGCTATATATAACTATATATATAAACGTGTGCATATATATATATATATAAGTACACATGACACACATTTATATTTTTAAATATATATATATATATTTTTTTTTTTTTTTTTTTTTCTATTTTATTTTATTTTCCCCATATATATTACTTAAAACATTAAAAAAAAAATTCTTTTTTCCCTTAACAATAACACTCATTTTATTTTTATATATTTTCAATGTTTTTTACTTTCATAATATAATCATTTTATTTATTTTTTTTTTTTTTTCTCATTTATAAATGGGAAAAGTATTTCAATAAATTCACAAAATCAGTGATATGCATATATATATATATATATATATATATATATATATATATATATATATATTCATATATACATTATTAAAGAAAATTAATTATATAATTTCCTCTAATTTTCGTAACATATATATAACAAATATGTATGCAAATTTATATTATAAATACAAATACTTATATTATATGTACATATATAAAGTTATATTTATTTCGAATGATAACACAAAGATATATGAATAATTTTTACAAAAGCATTATTAAAAAATACCTTGTAAAAAATACAATATTTAATATGCACATATGTTATACATATACATATATATATATATATATATATATTATTATACATATATAATAAATATATCGTTTTTTTTTTCAATGTTTTTTAAGGCTATTACTATTAAAAAATTTTCAGCTGAAATTTTATTTTGTTACATATTTTTTTATTATGTACGTGCGTATTTTTTTTTTTTTAAAGAGTTTATAAAAAAAAAAAAAAAAAAAAAAAACGCACTAATTTTAAAATAAACAAGCAGCTTATAATTTATTTTGAAAAACATACTTAAATGTATAATACATTCTTCTTTTCCTTTTTATATTTCCTAATTTTAAGTACGCCGTTTTGGAAATATTTACAAAAAAAAATAAAATAAAATTGCATGCTTTAAAAAAACCAAAACAAAAAAATTTTGTTGTTAAAATTTAATTCAAATAGTTAAATGTTGACATACATCAAAATGTGAAAGTCCTTCACCTTATACGCTTTTTTTTTTTTACGTTGGTATGTGAATTATACTGTATATATTATACGTTATTTATATGTATATATTATACATATTTATATATATATATAAAGTACATGTTTATATATATATATAAAGTACATGTTTATATATATATATAAAGTACATGTTTATATATATATATAAAGTACATGTTTATATATATATATAAAGTACATGTTTATATATATATATAAGTACATGTTTATATATATATATAAAGTACATGTTTATATATATATATAAAGTACATGTTTATATATATATATAAAGTACATGTTTATATGTATACATAAAGTACATGTTTATATGTATATATAAAGTACGCGTTTATATGTATATATAAAGTACATGTTTATATATATATATATATATATATATATATATCAAATTCATATTTGTATGTAATAATTTAATATGTTTAACATTCATATAACCAATACGCACAAGAATACTAGTAACGGTATGTGATATACGTACGTATACAAAAATGTATTAGTATTATTATGCTTGTTAAAGAAAGAAGATTTTTCCTTTTCATTTATTATACCATACTCAATTTTTACGTTTTATCAAATACCTACAAGGTTTTAATTGTTACTTTTATTTAAAAAAAAATGTAAGATAATTTTGTATAATGCGCATAAGTTAAAATTTCAAAAGAAAAAAAAAAAAGTGTTTACTTAAATTTATATGTGAAGAACAAAATAGTGCAAAGTTGTTAGATTTAAATGATTGTAGAAAATTGTCGCTTCCGGTTTTTCAAACGTACATATGTATTTATATATATAGGTATATATATATACATATTGACACGGCGAATAGTTGATTAATGTGAATAATTATATTAAATAGCATTAATATTATCACTTTTTTTTTTTTTTTTTTTTTTTTATTTTAAAAAATCGAAAATTAATGTTTTCATTTTTTCCAAAAATTTTAGCACAAATTATATACTTCAGTAGTACCAAGTGAGCATTCATATAAACGCAACAGCTGCTGAATGGAAGCAAAAAACATAAATCTTTTTTTTTTATTATGCTGCTTGTGAACCAGAAGCATTATAAAACAAAAAATATATAAACGTATTTATATTATATATGTGTGTAACATCATCTCCTCGAAACTGTTGTAGCAGAATTGTAAAAGCACTCTCGCGTGATGAAATCAAAAATTTTCCTTTTGTTTTGAAATTATATAATATACTTTAATTTCTTAATTGTTTTTTTTTTTTTTTTTAAAATAAAGAAATAAAGTGTTATCAAAATGACTTAAAAATTAAAAAATTAAAACCGCATTAAAATAAGAACATTCAAAAATTAACAACATGGCAAATAATAAAAAATTAAAACATCACCGTGGTCGTAAAAAGATGAAAATATTTTAAGAGGGAAAAAATTTTACGTACATGATGCCTAAAATATGTACAAGTGTGAGTAAGTGCAAAGGAGCGTACATGAGTGAATCTATTTGTTATGTAAAATTGCGAATACGTTGGAATTAATCATATTGTATGCACCTATTGGGAAAATGAACATTGAACAAACTTATTGTTTCCTCTCGTCACTTTTAGTATCGTCGTTCAAAAAGTTGTTATAATACTGCAGATAATACTTCTTATATTCATTATTCATATTGTTTGAGTCCATTTTAATATAATTTAAGGTAATGTTTTTATTCGTTGCTATGTCAATAATTTGAAAGAAGTATTTTCTAGAAATCGGATCATTCTTTAAATTAAAGGCATGAAATATTTTATTTAGTAATAAGCCAATTTGGTTAACAGATAAACCAAAATCAATCATACTATTATAGAAATTAAAATATTTAAAAAAAAAAAAATACTTTTTAATCAGTGATTCTTTATTTTCATATCTTAATTTTTCTAGTAAAACATTTTCTTGTATTATTTCTGATATTATAATTAATAGACTGACTTCCCAAAATTTTATGTTATTCCATAAGTCGTGGGCATATAAAAATTTATGTAAAAATACCTTCTTCATTTTTAAATTGTTCTCATTGATTATACTTTCACTTGTGCTTATTGCATTTGTGTTGTTCTTTTCTGTGGTTACATTACCATTAATATTCATATCTATCTCTCCTATTCCATAACTTGTGCTTTCTTCCTTCTTGGACCTAATTTTTTCTTCCTCCACCTGATATTCACTATTGTTTATATTAACTGCATAAACATCTTTTGAGGTATTTACTAATGCAGGTAATCCATTTAAACAATATTTATCATCTTCCTCATATGTACCTTCCTCTTTTGTATCATTATTCCTTTTTGACATATCTAAACTCGTCACTACATCACCACCATTTACTGCAAGTTTTATACTCCCATTAGATACTTCTTTCTTTCTACACTCATATATATTTATCACATTCGATTCTCTCTTCGTTTTGGAAAATATCTCCATACTGTTCCCTTTTGAGGAATGGGTTTTACAATGTTCACTGTCATCTGAGAAAAAAAAATCACCATTTTTACACATATCACCGTAAGAATTTTTAGTATTCTTTTTTGATTTTGTCTTTTTTATGCTTCTATTTAAGGCCAATTTTTTTCTACCCTTCTCAAAAAAGGGATACTGCTCTAATAATATATTTATGTTTATATCACGATTTTTCTCAATTTCAAAGTAGAAGTTTTCCGAAGCAACTAAAATGTAAATGGATGACCAATAATCTAAATATAAATTGCACAAGTCTAAAAATGACAAAATAATTTTTGCAAAAATTACTATACTTTTAATATGTGTAAAATGTACTCTTTTTTTTTTAATGAAATATATTAAACATTCACAAAATATAAACCTGTTGTTGTAAACGTTGAAATATCTAGTTATATTTAATTTAGATATTTTATCAAAATTGTTATGAAATAGATTTTTTAAATAAAATTTAAAAAAAATTTCCATCTTTTTTAAATTTTTAGGACAATTCTCATCACTACTTACACTATCTGAATCGTTCTCATCATCCCAACCCTTCTTTATAACCATATTTCTTACATAGGAACAGCTAAAATCGGACTCTCCTTCGTCGCTACTATTTTCACTTTTTTTATTCGTACTATTCTTGTACATCCCATCAACAACATTTTTAATTTTTTCTAAGTTTGTTATCTCTTTATTAATTTTTCCATTATCATCCATCTTTTTTTCACCCCCTTCATTATTCCTTCCTTCACAATTACTACCTTCAACACAGTCTAATCGGACACTCATATTACTGCAGCGTGAATCATAATCAGCTTCAACCTCCATATGTTCAAGTGAATTGTCTTTGCCCCCGTTATCCATTGCTTCATTTGCACATGTGTTAATTTCATTGGGTAATTCCTGCTTAATGACTGCACTTCCCTCTTCATCCTTTGCTTCATTGCCTCCCTTATCTTCTTTTCCCTCCGTATCTTCTTTACCTCCATTATCTGCTTTTCCCTCCTTATCGTCTCTGCTTCCCTTATCTGCTTTTCCCTCCTTATCGTCTCTGCTTCCCTTATTTTCTTTCCCCTCATTATCCTCTTTGTCTTCCTTATCTTTACATTTTTTACACTGTTTATCTCCCCCATTGGAAAACTCCGTCTTACTCATCAATTCCGCTTTTTCGCTGAGTACTTCCCCCTCCTTTCGCTCGACCATCGGTTCAGTGACTTCATTTCTCCCTCTCCTCAATTTGAGATTTCCTTCGTGAGTCTCTTCCTCCGAATCGCTTGAACTTGAAACCTCCTGATCGTTTTCTTCCTTTTTGTTAAAAAAAACAATCTCATTAAAAATGTTTGTATACAGATTATTCGAATTTTTCACATTCTTCTTCTTTGTACTATTATTGTCATCATTTTGTAAAAAGTTCTTGTACAAATTTGCATTAAAAAAGGAGGA
Source organism: Plasmodium malariae (assembly GCF_900090045.1). Classification (NCBI taxonomy): domain Eukaryota; phylum Apicomplexa; class Aconoidasida; order Haemosporida; family Plasmodiidae; genus Plasmodium; species Plasmodium malariae. The sequence continues at coordinate 238,755 of NC_041783.1, forward strand.
AATTAAATCAGTATATTTGCTTCTAGTATTAGTAACATGGTTACTACTATTTAAAGTACTAATTTCCTCTGAGGTATTATTATAAGAATAATTTTTCTCCATAGAACTTACTTCATTTAGGTAATCAATTAACATAGGCCAAGAAACAATATTGTTATAAAAAATTAAATGTTCACTTTCTGTTTTTATATCCTTGTAGTGCAATTCACAATACTCCTCAATTTCTCTACTAGCATCCACATCTTTGAATGTGTCAATACAGCTATTCAAATCATATTGTACATTCCTAATATAGGAAGTAAAGAAAATTAAATATTTCATAATGTTATCTTTTATACAAGAAATTCTTTTACTATCCATAGATTCTAAAGAATGTAAAATACTTTTCAATCTTTTCTCTTTTTTTAATTCAACTTCATTCACATTATTAATAGTGTTCTTATATTCATACTCTCTTTTTTTTGCTATTAAATATTTATGTATACAAGTATTTGATAATTCTATTCTCTTTAAAGGGTGATAATAAGTGCTATTATGAAATATGTTAATGGCCTCCATTAATGTTTCATACGCATCCACACAATTTTCAATATACCTTACACTCTCATTTCTTGTCTTCTCAACCTCTTTATCATTTTCTATTCCATCTATTTTTATTTGATCAAATACATTTTTATGATTCAGCAAAGTAGTGTTTAACGTATTATTTAATATTTCACATTCAATATAATTAATAAAATCTTTAATTTGTTCACACCTTCTTTCAATATTCTTTTTTAAACTTATAATACCATTTTTAATCCCTGATGATTCATTCTTAAATTCCTTAAACAGGACAGATAAATTCCTTAAACTGTACTCATATTCTTTTTCGATTCGAATAATTTCCAGAAATATTCGACTTAAATGTTCGCAACATTTCCTTCCTTCCTCTACTCTTTTTAAGGCTTTCTTCCAATCGCTTATACTGAGTTGCGAGAAAAAAGAAAAAAAGAAAAAAAAAATATCAAATAAATATCACCACCTTGCCTATTTTTGTGTACACACAAACATATAAACATATGAACACACGTCTAAGCGTGCATTTGATATAATTGATAAAATGATAGATGGGAATATTTTTTTATTTTATTTTTTCAGTTTAAGAGAAAAATCAACAGCAGCAGAAGTGCTGCTGGGAACCCCCTAAAACATGCACATGCGAATGCATATATGTATATGTATATATACATATATATATATATATATATATGCATAACGATACTCAGGGTAAGGTACAGATTAACGCATAAATTAATGTGCAAATTAACAAGTCTACATTTTACACATTATTGGCAAAAACATAAAAATAAATAATTAAATAAAATCTTATTTTCTTATCATGGAATTTACAAGGTTTGTTCAAAATTTCTTAAATTTGTTTCCTTAGTTTCATTTTTTATATCTTCATTTGGTAAAACTTCATTTTTTCCATCGACTTCCATTTTATTTCCTCAGGGCAATCCTCAAAAGTACACGAAATTTTTAAAGTGTTAAGAATTGTGTATATATGTGTATATTTATGTATGAACATGTGTTGCGTATATGTTTATGTGTGTATGTTTTTTTCTACAATTTTTTAAAAAAAAAAGACATTTATATTTCACTATGTAAATAATAAAATCCTTTACACTACAATCTGTTGCGATGTTAAACCTGGTGCACTATGAAAGTGTTCTTAATAATCCTAGTCCTCCAAAACTTAACAAAAATAATGTGTTACACAGATTTTTATGATAAAAATCTTCCTTTTCATTCTCAGAATTAACAAGTTTTTAATCGTTTTGAAAAGGACGGAAACAGAGTACAAATAAAGAAAAAAAAAAAAAAAAAAAAATACAAATATACAAGTTCTTACATATTTAATACACCTATTATTTTCTCAAAGAAATTCTGTTAAGCTGCTCTTAAAATCTTACACATTTAAAGAAGCAATTATTGTAATACTTGAATAAATTGTGTATTATTAATTGCCTACGCATGCCCACCGAATACTTCGTATTTTTTTTTTTTTATAATTTGTCACCATATGAAAAGTTGATCGACATTATTTCATCTGCTTTTCAACTACAAATCAGCATTATTATATTAAAAAAAATTAAATAATTTTGTCACACACATACACACATATATATGTATATATATAATTGTATGCCTGTATCAAGTGTGTACGGAGAAAACTACTTATCTTTGCAGTTTTTTCCTTAACGAAAAAGTGTATTCACATGAAACCTTTAATTATACATGACAAAAAAAAAAAAAAAAAAAAAGAGGCATTTCAATTAAATCTTTTGTTCCTCAATAATACATTCATCTAATATCATATATTAGTTAATTATAATATCTTACTACTAGTATAATACTGCAACGGAATATACCCTTTCTTATTTTCTTTTTTTTTTTTTTTATGTATTCACTTTATAATTGGCTAAAATTTCACTTTTTCTGTATTTTACCTTTTGCTTCTATGTTCAACAATAATTCTATTTTTTTTTTTTTTTTTTTTCTTATAAAACTGCCTATTTGGTAGTTTTGCCAAAATTGTAAGTTTTAACCCAAGAAAATATCAAATAAGAAAAAAAAAAAAAAAAATGGGAACGTGGGTTTTCAGAATAAGTGTAATTGGGAAAAAAAAAAGAAAAAAAAAAACAGCAAAAAATAAGGAAAAAAAAAAAAGAAGGTATAAATATTACGTAGTAGTATTATAAGATTTAAATCTCTTAAGCGAAGATGAAATGGATTTAAAATTTTTGAAAGAACTGATTTAAAAATACACGCAAACCAATACTACGGTATACTGTATGTTTACAAGTATACTGTAAAAATATGTAATATATGCACACATATATTCCTAGAATTATTGTTTGAAAAATATAATTCATTAAAATCATTATAGATTTTCTCTTACGAATTTGGTACTCAGTTCCATTTTAGCTATTTTTAATTTTGTACAAATATAAATCATAATATAAATTATTAAAATAATATACGTGTATATATATATATATATATGTATATATATTTATATATGAATATATAAATATATATAGATATATGGTATATTTCTAAGATTTTTTTTATTGCAAAGGTTAACAAATATATATATATATCTTTCTTTTAAATTAGAGGAATGTATGATTGCGTATTTTTACAAACGCGAGCACCTTTCGTGAAATCACTAACATATATACATATATACGTATTCATACATATATACGTATTCATACATATATACGTATTCATACATATATACGTATTCATACATATATACTTATTCATACATATATACGTATTCATACATATATACATGCATAAATACATACACATATGTACATATATACATACATAAATACATACACATATGTACATATATACGTGCGTACGTACGTTTATTTACCCTGTTATTTACACAAAGCATAATTCAGCACAAGTTTTTTTTTTTTCTCCTTTTTTTTTTTTTTTTAATGTATTTTACATTCACCCAACCCAGTACTAAGAAACTACTGCATGAAAGGTATTTTTCATGAAAGTCCATTTAGCCTCGTACAAATTTAAAAAGGTTAGATCAGAATTTACCTATAATTTTCGTATAATCGGCTTAACATTTGAGTAAAAATTGCTTAAATTTTGCGTAAAATTAGCTACAACTAGCATCAAGAGTAGGAACAAAGGATAAAGAGATACAGTAAGCAGTCAGCAGACATATAAAACTATCAAGGAGATATAAAAGTGCTAAGAGAAGAATATACAGATAGAGGAAAATGAGAATTTATTTTCTTTTATTACTACCGGTACTGTTTTTCTGTAAAGCGTATAAGGCGGCTTCGTTACTAGAATCAATAAAGCATGATCTTCAAATCGTGAATAATCAAAACTTCAACACAGTAGTAAACAAGTTTCGAAATGAAAAGGTGTTTGCCGTTTTGTTTTTTAAAAAATCGAATAAGAACATAACAAAAGTAATTAAAAATTACAATGATGTTGCATCGAAATTTAAAGGAATTTTAACTCTATGTATAGCTGATTGTGATGCTAATGGTTCTTTATGTGAGAGCGAGTTATCACTTTATGTTCCTGATTACAAAAATAGTAACACTCATCATTTTTTAATATATCCAATTAATCCTATGCCAAAATTTCTATTTAATGAAGACATAACTGAAAGTAATATAAAAAAATATACGTACCTTATTCCCTCAAAAATTGATATAATAAAAGATACTAAAGACTTTAATGTTTTTATTTCGAAACATGAAAATATGCCAAAAGTTTTAATTTTTAGTAATAAGAAAAAACCCAACTATATTTTGAATGCCCTGAGTAATAGTTTTAATAAAAAATTAATGTTTTGTTATATTAACAACGAATTAGATGAATTAGTAAAAAAATATAATGTTAAAACATTTCCAAGTATATTAATTTTAAAAAAAAATAAAGTAGTGGACACTTATAAAGGAAAACTCAGTTACATTAATATGTTCGACTGGTTGAATGTACACTCAGAAACGTTTGTTCTAGGTGGGGGTTTTGATATATCACCTGATAAAACTGTTAGCAAGCCTTGGAAATTTGCCCTAGTACCAAAAGTTACTAAAATGTCTCATGGGGATATTTGTTTTAAAAAAGCAGATAAAGGTCTATGCTTAATTTATCTGAAAGAAGGAGATAAATTAGACAAAACAGAGATTGACATGCTTCTCTCATTGAAGGAAAAGTTTAAGCCACACATTGACGGAAGGTGATCAAAAGAAGAGATTTACATGAATACGTGTAAATATGTTTTCAAAATAGCGTACAAATGTGCTTGTGTATAAGTACATGCAAATATGATTTAAATGTTCATGCATGTTTTATTGTGCATAATTTACTTTTAAGAATATGCATTGTGAAACTCATAATACGTTCGTATGCATGTGTATATATATATATATATATATATATATATATACATATGTATTAGTAATGACTCGCAGCGAACGTGTCAAGTGCTTTCACTTTTCCTATGTTGGTTTCATTTCTCATTCTTCATGTTGACCTTTACATATTTTTCCATATTTTCCTGCATTTTCTTGTTTTCCCCCCCCTATAGAGGCATAAATTTTCGATATATGTGGATGGACATAACCATGGAAACAAATTTCCGCTCTCTATTTGAATTTAAAAAGTACCCCTCCGTTGTTATTTTTAATCCATATAAAAGAATTCGCTACTCGAAATTAAATGAAGATTTAATAGCGACTAGGGAAAATATTGAAAAATTGTTGGAAAAAATATCTGGAGGGGATGCAAAGTTTACGATGCTCAGTGGACAGACTTTGCCTGAATTTGTGGAGGACGACAGTGAACCTAAATCTACTGGAAAAGACGAATTGTAAATTGTAAGGAACATGCACTTGTATTTGTCCGCATGTTCCAATTGCTTGTTCATGCACTTGTATGCCTATATGTGCATATATGTATGTATACCTATACGAACACTCGTCTCTACGTACATATATACGTGTATGTGCATTAATATACATAGTAAGAATGCCCATGTTTTTCCACTATTTATTTACCCTTACCTTCTTTTGAATGAATTGCTTTTCTTATGTTTACCTTCTAAATGTATACCATAATTTTTATGTTGTTAAAAAAAAAATAAAAGTATGATTACATATTTAAGTTTTATATTTCATGTGAAAAACGAAAAAATGTGTCAACTTCATTGGAATAAGCAAAAAAAAAAAAAAAAAAAAATATAAAATATACATTGTAAAACACAAAATATATAACAAAAAATGAAAAATAAAAGGTGCAAATTAAGCAGAAAAAAAGTATCCGTCATTTTATCTGTAATTATATTGGAAAGAAGTTTAAGAAGAGTCAAATATATAACTTTCCTGCAAAAAAGAGCATTTATTTTCTCTATTCTCTTCATAAAGATCCAAGTGGGCACGCCATAAAAACGAAAAAAATAAAAAAATAAAAATAAACAAAAACAAGAACAGTAACAACTGGAATAGCATAAGAGATGTATACATACATATAATTGTATATATATATATATCTATATATGTATGTATGTGCGCGGGGAGTGTATTAAAAACCCCAAAAAAGGAGAAACCCAATATAACGTATTGGAAGGCACTACTAAAAGACTGACAAAATTACTGAAAAAACACTAGTATCTTAATACTACTTTCTTTTTTTCTTCTTTTTTTTTTCTCCCCTTTTTGCTGCCATTTTATGTTCCTCCTTACGTTTACCACATTATTATTTCCTTTCATTTCATATTGCTGACTATTCCATGACATATCTCCCTATATTCCAACATTTAATATTTTGATCCCACGAGGTTGATAAAACTAAATCGTCTAACCACACCATTGAAGAAACTCTGCTTCTATGATTTAACATAGATAAAGTAGAATATTTTATTTTTATTTTTTTTGCACTATTATGTATTAAACTATTCTCTTCTTCACCAAACAATTCTGGGATTGTAAGATTACTTACTCTCATGGGTAAATTAGTAGTACTATCCCGTTTATCCCTATCATTTGATATATTCAAATTCGTCCTTCCCTTAGTTTTAAGATTATTTTGGATACTGTTAATTTTAGGAGTGGTAAAATAATAGGACGATGCTGGAAGACCTAATTTGTTAGTAGAACTTATATTTTTTGTATCAATATTTTTTGTATCAATATTTTTTGTACCAATATTTTTTGTACCAATGTTTTTTGTACCAATGTTTTTTGTACCAATATTTTTTGTACCCATATATTTTTTACCACCATTTTTTGTACTAATACTTTTTGTAGAATGGTTTAAACCTTCCTCACTATTCTTGTCCTCACCTTTGCTTCTTATAATATTAAATAATTCATTCCTTGACACAACAGGCACCTTTTTTTCTTGTATATTTGGAATATTCGGAGTTAGTGTTCTCTTTTTATTTTTATCCAGTATAGAAATTTTTCCAAATATGCCATATTTTTTACTATTATTTTTATTTCTAAACAGGTCAGGCGATTCTTTATAATTGCACTCAGAAACTATAGAATTCGATCGATTACTAGACACTGTTTTTTTATTGAGTTCTAAGAAATTCTTGCTAATTTTTCTATGTCCATTACCTACAGTTTTTGTTGTTAAGTCTCCAAGTAGGGGGGGAAAAACAGAAGGAATAGAATCATAAACTAAGGAAGTATTAAATTTTTTAACTTCACCAATATTTCTATAATTATCTTCTTTCCATAGTTTTATACTACCATTATCTGATGACGAACAAAAATAATTTTTATACTTATTTGAAAAAGTTAAAAAACGAATTGGTGAAGTATGTCCTATATATATTTCTACAGGTTTATTTTCATCCAAAAGTCTTAAATCAAATTTTTTTATTAAACAATCTGAAGCACCTGAATATAAATAATTATTATCAGAGTATATAGTATTAATAGAATATAATGAATGCAATTGATTATTTTTCTGAACAGGCAAGGCATATCTAAAATCAAAAAATAAAATATTGCCTTTATATGTACTAAAAAGATGAATTTTATAATTTGTATTAAATGTACAGAAATTTAAACAATCCCCAATTTCTTCATATCTATAAATATTTTTTTTTTTATTTAAATCAGTTAAACATATAGAACCATCTTTACTTCCATACGTTATTTTATCATCATCAAAATAATTCATACAAAATATAGAATTACATTTAGTACACAAATTATCTATATTTTTTTTATTTTCCATATCAATTATATGTATATTATTGTCTTTATTAGTCATACCTACACTTAAATACTTTCTCTTACTATAGTAGCTAGAACATAGTATTGGCTGTCCTAACTCTATATTTCTTATATTCTTGTTATTACTTATATCCCATACAGATACAAAGCAATCATGTGACACAGTCGCATAGGTATCATCATCAATTAAATGAATACCCTCGATAGAATTGTTATGCCCCTTAAAACTCCATATGGGCTTTATATTACAAGCTAATTTTTTGCTCTCAAAAAGCTGCTCATTGTTTTTTATTTCAAATATATAGTCCTCGCTAGACAGGTAACTCCTTAAATCCATTCTTCCTGTCTTCGCAAATGCCTTAGATTGTTTGAGAGATTTTCAAATGATGAGAACTTTGTCGAAATTATGTGAACTTTGTCGAAATAGTGCGAATTATGCCGAAATAGTGCGAATTATGCCGAAATGCTTTAAATCGTAATGACGCATATTCCACCAGGCTCTCACAAATGCTATATATGTGGGCACTTACACAATAACGTATCTATACCTACACATAAGCTCACATACATTTATATATACACGTACAGATAGAAATATTTAGCACTGAGTAAACCCTTCCTTTGCTTCGCACTCCTTACTGTCACTTTGTTCTTCTAATATTTAATTCTCAAAAATATAAATAATCGTGTTATTTACTCTCCCTTTTTTCTCCTCTTAAAAATGTGCAAAAATATCCGGAAAAATTCTTAGTAATAATCTCCTTTTATGACATCATAAGGTCGTGAAAACTTAGATAAAATTACAAATAATAGCATACACACACACATACACACATTTAGTTAGTATATGCTTATGATTAATTATTCTTCCATTAAATGTGGAAAATAATGTCTCATAGTTTTAGACATACCCGCGCACGTACCCATACACACACATGTATTTATATGTGTATATAGGAAAAGAAAAAAAAAAAATAATTAACTCGCTTAGTGGATACTTAGGTGACATTACTTCCTATATTTTTATTCTGAGCCTGCACATTCGCAAAAGTATATATATATATATATATATATATATATATATATATATATATATATATACATATATGCATATTAGTACAAATATACACTTCCATTCATATGAACACGCGCTTATTTGTAGTTCCTTTTCACTTCAAAAGTTATCTTTTTATCCTATCTCCCTCTTTTAGCATTTCTTTTTTTTCGAGTTCTGAAATAAATATGCGCTTTATTCCTACTATTACTAAGTGGAAAAACTAAATTGTAAACCAAATAGTAAATCAAAATTATTACGCGATAAAATTCGCCATTTTTCTAACTTTTCCTTTTGTATGTTTATAATAACAAAAAAGGAACGAGTAATAAGTAGGGAGAAGGAGAGAGGAGGAAAATTTTAGAATTTACTAGCTGTCTAAAGGGTTATAATTTCCATTTTTCTTTCTTTCATCTTTTTTTTTTTTTTTTTTGCTCCTATAACCTTTCGCACTTCTCTTGTGCCCCATAATACAGAAAATATTTGTTATCCTTTGATAGTTAACTGCAACGATACGTTAAACTAGGTACCTTCTTAAAATTGTTCATACCTACTTTAATTTCTATTTTATTAAAAGGGGGATCAACAAAATTTACATATACATATAGATACATATACATATATATACATATAGATACATATACATATATATACATATAGATACATATACATATAAATATATAAACATATAAATACATATACATATATATATATATAATACATACGTATATAATCTGATAATTTTCCATTATCTTTAAAACTTTTCTTTGGTTCCCCACTTGTATGTTTTATTTACGCTAATACAAGAAAATAAAATTTTCCATTATTGTGTGTAGCACTGTCATCCAGTATTTAGAAGGCTACCGGCGTGAACGCTAAGATGTTCCAAAATCGATATTTTATTTTTCCTGTTTTTCCTGTTTTTCCTGTTTTTCCTGATTTTTCTGTTTTTCCTGTTTTTCCTGTATTTTTATCTTTATTATTTTGTTCATATTATTACTATTCATATCATTATTATTCACGTCATTATTTTACTTATTTATTTTTTTTTTTCTATTTTGCTATTTTTTTTGTCCTAAGTGTTCTTTCTAGAGTGCCTCTTCACAAACGCAACTCTTGACACCCCAACCTAAAAACAAATAAATGAAGAGCAATTTACTTTTATCCTTAAATAATGCAAAAGATTATTTAAAGAAGAGAAACGAAAATGGGGAGTCCGTGTACGATCATATATGTGATATAATAAATTTTATTGTAGTGGAGAAACCAGATAAATGTTATGAAAATTTTGAGATAATATCAAGTCATATAAAGGAAAGTAAAAAAAATGGTTGTACTAGTAGTAATGATGTTAATAGTAATAAAGTAGGACAAATAGATTTGAAGGATAACAATTTAGATAATTATATTTTAAGTGATTATATAAAGAAAAAAAAAGAATGGCTAGAAAAAATTAAGTTCCTATTTCAAAAGAGTTCAGAAAATAAGCCCATTCGTTTACCCTTTATAAGAAATTTGTATGAACAGGTCAAATTAATAAATTGGGCTGGTTACAATATTAAAAAAGATTTAATATGTTACATTAATAACTCCATAAAACAGATACTAAAACAATACAAGGAAGAATTAATATCATTAAACTTTTGGGGAATACTTAAGGGAATAAAAAATGATTACTATATACTAGAGGGTCAACTCAAAAAGGATACTAATATTTTTTCGCGTAAGAAAAAAAACTCCATATATTCTGACGACTCTACTCGTGAGGTATCGTCAAATGGTGGATCTTCTTCATCAATCCTCAAAAATGATAATAGCAGCAGAGGCAGAGGAAGTAGAGACAATGACAGCAGAAGTAATGAAAGTAGAAACAGTAGCAACAGAGACAGTAACAGCAGAGGTAATAATCACAGCGACAATGACGATGAACTATACGACAAAAGAGGGGACAAAGGAAGAAGGGGAAAAACAAAGAGACCAGGAAGAGAGAAAAGAAAACCTTCTAGTAGTGGCAAGTACGCGTATACAAAGGAGGACTACAACCATTTTAATAAAAATGTAAATAAACATGTATATTGGGTTTCAATTAATGGAACAGATAAATGGATTTTATTAAAATTTACGACACCAGAATATATTAAAATAGCTAGTCAAACGAACAAAATTCTTACTGGCAATATGAATCATATAATAACATCCTTTCCTAATATTGCTATAAAAGAAAAACATTACCTAAGAGCCATTATTTCTATCATCTCGTCCAATACACATATATCACCTAAAAATTATTATATTTCAAAAAGTAAAAACAAAATAAATAGAAAAAAAAAAAGGAAAAAGAGAAGAAACAATCGAGGTAATGATGAAGGGGAACAAGATGAAGAGGAGAACGAAGAGGATGACGAAGATGAAGATGAAGAGGACGAGGAGGACGAAGATGATAAACAACGATATGATGAGGAGGAGGAAAGTCAAGAAGAACATAGAGACCAAAACGAAGAAGAAGAACAAGAAGAAAAAGAAGATTATGAGACACCATATAATGACGAGATAGTTGAAAATAAGAAATTCCAATACGACACTAATTTTTTACAAAATATTGAAAATTGGGTATATTCTAAACATCATTTTTTACCTAATGGACATATAGATTACCCTAAGAAGATGAAATCCAAAAGGAATAAAAAAATTCAAAATATTATTAAACAAAATCCTCCTTTAAAAGTTTTAAGAAATATTAACCCTCAAAAAGAAAATCAACACAGTCATACATGGAAAATAAAACACCTTAACCATGGTCATTATTATGGTGTTCATAACTCACATTATGACATAATTATCATTTATAATTTCTTTTTTTATGGAGCCTTTACAGTGTATTTTAATAAGCAATATTTTAATTTCTACATAGGTAATGGAATAAAATCAAAGCACGCATTTATTCATACTTACCAACCAGGCAAAGTTTATTCAGATAAAAGTGAACTCTCGGAAGAAGACCAAACAAGTTAGGGGTTGAAAAGAGGGTGCAAGAAAACACAACGGATAAAGTGAAATGCACACAAAAAAAAAAAAAAAAAAAAAAAAAGAAGTGTACCAATTTAAAAAAATTTATTAAAATATTTCTTTTTTCTTTTTTTTTTATTAATTTCTTCCCCATTTATAAAAGTGCATTTTATTTTCGCTCAATGATTCCCATTAAGTTTATGTATGCGTCTTATAACTTTCAAATCAGAACTATGATATTCTTTACATATCTTCCTAACTCTGTCTCATATATTAGGTGGTAAGATGTATTGTTAAAACATACTCTTTTTTAATAGAGCAAAGTAAAAAGATGCCACTCATTCAAAGGCTGTTCTGTCGTTTATCAGTTTAACATAATATATGAGCTCAAATAATAACACCGAATAAATATTCTTAAAAATTATATTTGATGATTATATTAAGGACCTATATAAAGGCTAAAACAGATAACAGTAAATATTTCATTACTCTTAATAATAAAACTTTACTTTAATTGAAATTTTCGTGAAAAAAGTGTTAATAAAAATGTAAATATTGTCCATGCTTTTTGCAAATCCATTTTAGCTCATATTTGCATTAAAAACAAATTTAATATATATTTTTAAAATGTTGAAGATGATGAATGCGTTCTTCTGATCTTTAAAATAATATACATGTTGCTTCACAAAATGCTTAACGCTGTTATGGAATATTAACAATGATGGGGTGAAGAACACATGGAGTTAAAGATGGCCCAAATAAATAATACATTTAAATATTACGCATAAATATATATATATATATATATATATATATATATATATATATATATATATATATATATATATACATATACATATATCCATTCATGTGTGTATATATTTTTTACGTGCGCACATTCACTAAAAACCCTGTGCAATGCAACGTTGTTTTAATGTCTTGCCCTTGCTCAGACAAAAAGGCACAGATACTGAGGAAAAACTGTGTTAGCAGAATAACTAGCTACAAATATAACATTAAAGCAAGTATAATTTTCAAAATATATCAAACAAGTAAAATTCTTTTTTTTTTTTTTACTAAAAATAGAGAGTTATTATTCAAAGACATTTAGAAAAAGAAAAAAAAAAAAATTTAAATACATCATCAAAGTAAACACAATATTATTATTATCATCATAATTAGCAGGAATACTGAACCTTAAGATTCTACAATTCGTTAACAGTATAAAATATATAGCTATTTTGTGGTCAACATTTAAAATAAAACGTAGCAGTTTTAAAAAAATTTATGAAAAAATAACTTCAAAGGGGTTTGCAACTTTTTTTTTTTTTATTTTTTACTTTTTATTTATTTGTTTTATTTTATTTTTATCTATTCACAACAGAGTTTTCCAAAAGTTAAAAATAAATAGGGTTACAAGAAAATTTAAAATATAAAAACAGAAACGTTTACAAAAATATTCCAAAAAAAAAAAAAAAAAAAAAATCATATATTTGTACGAGGATACAACAAAAAAGCTAATTCCACCATTTAACTAAGCCTAATCCATCCTGTTGAACAGTACCCTTTTTCAAAAAAATATTAAAAAATAAAATTGTTAACATTGTAAAAAATTGCGAAAATTTTGAAGACTGCAAAAAAACGCAATTATTCATTTCTTTGTTTTTCATGTTACTGTTATAGACATGGAGGGGGTTGATTCATCTTTATTCATGTCATTTGGGTCTTTAAAAAAAAAAAAAAAAAAAGTCATAAGTGCTTATACATACATACGTACATACGTACATACGTACATGTATATATATATGTACACGTGCGCATTACGCGGATGAGTTAATTTCACAAACGCCGCACATTTTAATCAGAGTTTTCTTTTGTTTTATTTGTTTACCGCTAAAATAGGTGTCCAAAATTCTCACCCGTATCAACTCATTTTTGGTATAAAAAAATTTTATACCTTCATATGTCCAGTACCACTCTTTCTTTTCATTGTCACTTCAAAAAAAATAGGCATCATCATTATTAATTTATGTACGTTGTAATTATTCAGTTGTTTGTAAAATACTCATTCTTATTAGACTAAAAAAAAAAAAAAAAATGTTCAACTTACAACTCTTTCGGTTCTCTTAAATTTGCACAGTTAACCCTTATGTTTTCAAAAAACCCCAAACTTACTGTGAACGTACAAGTAGGAAAAAAAGCTAGTAATTCATAATTATACAATTTAAGGAATAGGACAAGGAAACAAGTTGGAGTGGCATGTATGTGAATATACACTTGTACAGGTATAAACACACACATAAAGCATATATATATATATATATATACATATACACCCATATACACACATATGTACGTAAAAAGATGAAGACATATGAATAACTTATTATTCCGTTGGAGTCTGAGCTTTTGACAAATCCTTCAATAATTTCATTCTCAAAAGGGGAAAAAAAAACTAAGCGGAAAATTACTATAAATCTAATTTCTCCTGTTCCTCGTAGTATTTCCTTATTTTTTACATCTAATATATCATACAGACCCACACAGAAACCAACATTTTTCAACACCTGTTATAAAGACGTAAGCACATAATACATTTCTTGCAATAGGCAATTACTATCACGCTTTGCAACACAGTTTAAATGAACAAAAAAAAAAAAAAAAAGAAAGAAATGTCAACAAATATGTGTAAAATTATATAAATGAACCCTCATTTTAAGCAAATTCTTTTATAACACACTCACAGACACTCTACAATATAAATGTTCATCTCACATTCTTTGCTTAAGTTCACACGGATATATATATATATGTAAATGTATATGCATTTATATATATTCGTATATAATGGCCATATTTCCATATTTTGTGCAAAATTTTACCTTATCAATATATTTAGCTCTCAGTAAGTATTCTATCACATTTTTTATATCCTCATCTTTAAAATGAGCTTCAACATTTATAACATCTTCCATAAGAAAAAGAGAAAACATTCTAATGTAAATTATTAAAATAAATTAAAAATAAAGGTTAAGCAACTTGTGCCATTATAAATAGGTGTTGTATTTCGCCGAAAATAAACAAAAAGCATAAATAAAAATTAATATACTAAAGTGTACATTATGAATAAATGTATAATGAAACGTGAATTAGCCTCATAATAAGTTAATTGTACATGCGTACGTATTTACATACATACATACATGAATACATTCCTATTTACTTATATTCATGTATTCCTCTCTTAAATTTTGTTCGGAAAATACATAAAAAAATTAGAGTAGGTTATAAAATACATGTATACATATACACAACTAAAAAAGTAAGAGAAGAATAAAAAAAAAAAAAAAAAATTCTATAAAAATTTTAAGGAATCTTAACATTTTATGTATTATATTATTTTACATACATTTTTCTTATTCCCTCTTTGTAAATTTTATTATATTTCCCCTCTATATATTATTGTTTAAATGATTTTATTTTTACATGAATTATTTTAAAAAATATTTATATATATTTATGTGTATAATTTTTTTTTTTTTTTTTTTTTAATATATTTGTTTTTGGCTACTTAATGTTGTTACCCTTATTGGTTTGTTTTGTTCATAGTTATTAAAGTAGAAGATTTATTTTGAAATTCATATTTATTTTTTCATAAATAATTCATCTATATATTTATTCATTATTAAGATTTTTATTTTTTAAAAAATACATATAATTCTTATACATTGTGCGGTTTTAGTTACTTCCCCCCCTCCTCCAATTTTTTTGCTCTTGTAAGTTACTAATATATATTCCTTTACTTACAAGGTATAAATTATTGGCCACTCTAAACTTTTGCTCTCTTTCAAAAAAGATGATACGGTAACATACGATATATGAATATATATTTATGTATGTATGTATGTACTTAACTGTTTACATATATATACTTGTGCAAATGTAAATGCATACTGCAGATGTATTAATTTCTATGAGATAATTTGAACAGGCAAATACATGGCATTTTTCTGATTGCGATTCATATCCCATTTTGTGGCATTGTTGTAGCGCATGTATACATACATATATATATGTATGTGTATATGTATGTGTATATGTGGGTGTATATGCATCTGCATATGTATCTGCATATGTATCTGCATATGTATCTGCATATGTATCTGCATATGTATCTGCATATGTATCTGTATATGTATTTCTATATGTATTCCTATAGTATTTCTTTATGTATCTATATATGTATACATTTTTACTCATTAAAGCCCGTTCAGATAATACCCCCATGTGTGCCCATTTTGCATGTATATATACAACCCCTTAAGTATTAGTACAACACCGAATGTGTTTATACTACATCATACATGCTAACTTAATTTTTCACATCCTAACGTATACATTAATGTGCACCCATTCGTAGAATAGTTAAAGATCAGTGATT
This sequence comes from Plasmodium malariae, assembly GCF_900090045.1. NCBI lineage: Eukaryota > Apicomplexa > Aconoidasida > Haemosporida > Plasmodiidae > Plasmodium > Plasmodium malariae. The sequence goes on from NC_041783.1 coordinate 255,043, forward strand.
GTAATAATTTTAAACAAAACCCCAGAAATAATTTCTTTTTTTATTTCTAAATTTCTTATACGATACAATTTATATGAGGAGTGTTGGGTACTTTTTTTTTTTTTTTTTTGGTCATTTGGCTAGTCGCATTTTAAAATAGTTGACAGAATATTTTAGTTTAAAAAAAAAAAAAAAAAGAGATAAAATATAAGAGAAAAGAAAAAACATAAAATTGAGAAGATATAAGAGAAGAGAGAAAAACTAGAAGATAACAGAGAAAACGTTAACGGTTATACTTAAAGAATTAATACAAGGAGGGACAGATAAATGATGAAATAAAAATGAAAAAATGGAAAGAGACAAGATGGCATATAAATATAATATTGATGTTTTTTCATCAATTTTTTGATAGGATTAATTATTCGATGAGAAATACCTTTTTACATGACCATTACATTTACTTAAAATTTAAAAAAAATAAAGTAATTGGATTGTTGTCAATAATTAACTCGTCTGTCTGTTTAGTTATCTCTCCTATAGTTGGGTATTATTGTGACAAACATAAGAAAGAAAGAATCAAAATTCTGCAAATTATTTCTATAACATACCTTCTAGTTAATATTATTCATTACATGTTCATAAGAACAAACAGTTTAAGTCTAATAATATTCGTAACTGCTATATCGAAGATGTTGCATGAATGCTCTCATGTAATAACGGAATCTATTTTTATAGAGAGTATAGATAAAGGTTAATTTGTTGAAATAATTCATACTTTTTTCTTTTTATGTATTTAATTTATTTTTATTCACATATAAATGATCTAAATAATGGTCTGCATTTGGTTAAGCTGATGATTACGTGCTTATGTGCACGAATACATACATATACACACTCCCACATGTATACACTCTTACATTTATGCACATTTTACTTACATAACTTGCTAAAACTTTCCGCAGGAAAGAAAAGCATAATTTTCACGTATCAGAAACTCATAAGTACAGTTGCTACTATGTTAGGCCCCTTTTTTTGTTTAATACTATTTTATTTATATAATGATAAGTGGAATATCAAAAATATATTTATAATTTTTCAATTTTCTATTTTAACTATTCTTCCTCAAACACTTATAAGTTTTCTATGGAAGAATAGTTATAGTGAAACGGTTAGAAGTCCAGAAGAAGTAGACTTAATAATAAAAAAAAATGATGAAAAGCATATGTTTTGTTTTTCTACCAATCATATTCCTTATATTGTTTTTATATCGCATATAATAACCCTGGCTGGAGCAGGTTACCACCTTTTTTTTCTTTTTTTTTAAATGAGTACATATACATATATATACGTACATATATATATATATATATATATATATATATATATATATATATATATATATGTATGTACACGTACACATGCATTTTTACTAGTGTACACCATTTTAATCGTTTGAAATGGTTAAACATAAACAAAAGACGTTGCTCATATATACATTTTGTATCATTTATAACATGCGTAATTTCATATAAATACGTTTTTGACTAACTTCCTCTTTATAGGTATGACATTTAAGTATTTTTCATTATATTTGAAGTCTGAATATAAGGTATCACCTATTCTGATGTGCGTTCTTAACATTGTTATTCCAGTGTTGTTGACCTTCTTTACATACAGTAATTTAAAAGAGAAACAAACTTTTAAGTAGATATACAGACAAACGAACAAACGAATGAACCAGCGAAATACACACTTAGCATTCTCATTTAAAATACTCATGCAGAATGCATACGTCAACCTTGTTATTTTTAAATTAAAATTTTGTATCTTTTTTTTTTTTTTTTTTGAAGTTTCTCAAAAATTGTCAAAATCACTGGGAAGGGCACAGGTTTCTCTGTTTTTCACAACCATCGGTTTTTTGTAATTACTCGAAACTGATATTTAAACAGATACATAAATTCGCATAAATATTGTTAATATTTTTTTCATGATCACATTTGTACGTAAGTACGTACATATATAAATATAAATAAATAAGTAAATAAATATAAATATATGTATATATATATATATATATATATGCATGCCTTATTTTAACCAGGTTGCTGTGTTCACTGCTATATATACATAACTACCAAGACGTTCTGAAAGTCCACGTTTTTAGGTAATCATAGTGTACACAAAGCTGCGTATTTACCCTTTTATGTGCCTTACATATTCAGAGAATAATATATAATAATATGTAACAATATATAATAATATATTATAATATACATTTGTTTCCCCTTTTTTGTTGACAGGAGTGTTTTTCAAAATTGTACAAACTCAATAGATAAAAGTATTCTATATGATTTTATTGATACCAACAGATACACAGGTTTAAATACAAAATGGAACGTGAATGCAAGTTGCACGCATATTTATTACCCATATATTTTCACATATAATATATAACATGTATATATATATATATATATTTATTCAATATACATGAATTTATCCTTGTACATTCAATTTAACATGCCCACGTATATTCACCTATACATGCTTGTTTATATGTATTATTTAACCTTCAAAATGTAGGAAGGTGGATGGGTGTACAAAGTTTATACTATTTGGTTTGGTCTATCAGCGCATATTTTGGTATTAAAAAATTAAAATATATTGAAAAGGAATGCTTATTTTATTTTATTTTTTTTCCTGCACAATGTGTTCCATCGACCTTTAATTTTTCAGGAGGATGGCTGTCTGACATATCGTCCTACAGGCATACATTTAAAATAACAAGTAATTAATCCTTTTTTTTTTTTTTTTTTTTCTTTTTCTTTTCCCTTTTTCATTTTTTCTTTATATATGTGCCCAAATGTAAATAAAGTGCACTGCATAGTAGAATAATAATATTCTGTTAATGTCACAGTAAATATAATAACACCACAATATCTTCTTCCTTCAGCCTTTTTCTATTTGATCTCATTAATAATATATGCCCCCCTTTTGTGGCTTGTACCTGTTAAGGAAACCATATAAATGAAACAGTTATCTAATAGAGAAAAAAAAAAAAAAAAAAAAATATACAGTTATGGATAAAAAAAGTCAGATTTTTTAATGTAAAAAAAAAAAAAATCTAAGTGAGTATAAAACTTTTACTTCTTATCTTAATATACATAATTTATTTAATATAAAATTTTGAATTAAAGTTTTTTGTATGTTTAAATTTGTTTATAAGTATATAAAAATTTTTTTTTTTTTTTTAGAAAACCAAAATTTATACTATCATTATTTTGTACTTACGTTGTTGGATATACTTACATAAAAATATGGCATAATATTTTAATTTTACTTTGTACTCTATGTCTTTAATTTTTTAATAGTTCTTGGTTTTTTTTTTAACCTTTATTTAATAAATTTTTATATATTGTTTTTTTTCCACTCCCTCTTTTTTTTTTTATTATGTCTGTTGTCATTCCTTTTCAATTGTTTATTAACCATTAAAACTTATCTAAAAATACAACTGAACTTTCTCAGAAATTTCAGCCTCTATAATTTTTTTCAAATGGTTGTTTCAACTGTTTTTATAAAAAAAAAAAAAAAAAAAAAAAAAACAGAAAAAAAGAAAAAAAGAAAGTAAGAATAAAAAAAGAACATTAAAAGGGAAATGAAAATTCATAAAAAATTAAGTCTATTTATGTCATATTTTCAATATTACATACATATATAGACATGTACCCTATTCGGAAAATATATTAAAACATATTTAATAAACATATTCTCTTTTAATTTGGGATGGTCAAATTTTGCTAAAGTTTATCTTATTACATTTTATGTCAGCTTAACGGTAAGAAAAATATTTATGAACACATTATTATTTATAAAAAACTAATACGATATTCTTAAAAAATGATAACCATTGATCTTCATTCGTCAAAATAATTTGTAAAAATAATAGTAGCCCAATATGAAGTTCTCAAAAAGGTATATTTATGAAAACGTAAATACTCCTTTTAACTTAATACTGACATTTTGTAAAAGTCAGAACAGGCATATTATAGTTATGTATACATATACATACAGCCATACGTACATATACATACGCATATACATACACATATACATATATGCATATGTTACAACAAATTAACAAAAGAAAAGTATTAAAATCAAATTTAAACACAAAATTGCACAGGCCAGACTTCCCTACTTGCACAATGTTTCGAATAGTACTGTGTTCAACTTGACATAACCAAAAGAAAAAAAAGAGATGGATGTAACAACTATTCGTTAAAACTACTTTCCCTTTTACATTTTTGTATTCAATTTCATGTATACCGAAATTTTTAAAATGGTTAACAATTTTTATGAATCATTTCCATGAACATTTTTTCTAGGCGTATATGCACAATGTACATATTATCACTTCCCTATTTCAGCCTTTACTGAAATCATTACTTCAAAAATGAAAATAGTGCATCCGTGAACTGCTTTCATAATTAAATAAATAAAATAAAATAAAATAAAACAAAAAAGAGTAAAATAAAGTAATAATTCAAATGAAATTAAACTAATTATTGTTAAATAAATAATAAAATCAAAAATTCTGAACAAAAGGCAACACATGCCTTGCCTGTTCATAACATCCTTACTATAAAAGGATAAAAACTGTTCATAATTTTTTTTTTTTTTTTTCTCGCCATTATTAATAATGTTTCCTTTTAAAATTAGAAATGAAAAAAACAAAAAATTATCTTTATGTATTACTCCTTTCCCTTTTTTCTTTTTATTTCTACTACCATACTCTTCATTTCAACCTTTTTATTATCAATAGGGGATTCTTTTGTCCCTTTATATTTTTAATTACATATCATGAAAAAATAATTTCCTTTATAAACTATCATAATAACTTAAATATATTTTTTTTACACATTTAGTTTACTTCTCTATTCCAAAAAGGAAAAAAGATGTGCCAAAAATGTTAACAGTTGAAATATGCATATACATATATAGATATACATACATATATATTCTTAAAATGTACGCTTGTGCGTGGCTTGAGTTCTACCATTTTCAAGGATCAAAACTTTTTTTAATCCCTTAATTGCTCCTTTTTTATTGTTGCTACATTGAGAACTACCAGTTGTAAGAAAAACTCAAATTAAAATTTTGAAACTTATTTTTTAATAAAAAAATAAAACAAATTATGACTATAATTTTTTCTTTAAATAAAAAAAAGAGTAAAAATGGAAGAACTAAGATTTGTTCTATTTTCTTACATCAATACAGTGTGGTTAAATAGAAAAATTGTTCTTTCTTAACATAACAAACAAGATAATTTCATGTACAAATATATCGCTAATTTTGTTGTTTCACGGTTTTCTTTTTTTCGTATATGAGTCCATACCATCTGCATTTATGAAGAGAACTATTTGCATCTTTTCTATTTTTATTTTATACCTTTTTTGCTAACTGATCAATATTTTTACAATTCGAAAAAAAGGTTATAACACTTTTTTACGTACAGTAGAACGGGTGTGCTAAATGCACTTTTTTATTTTAACAACTGATATATTATTATGATACTTTTAATTTTTCATTATATTTTGAAGAGCATGTTATATATATATATATATATATATATATATATATATTTTTATTTATTAATAATCACTTATATTTAAATTTACTAAAAGTTTCGAATTTTTTATTCCTTTCACACTTACAAAAAGCGTATCATCCACTGTAGCCACATATGTATGACCAAATTCTGTTGCTCTGTATGTATATGTAGGTATAAATATATTTATATGTATATACATATGGGTAAGTAAATAAATAAATAAATAAATAAATAAATAAATAAATATATATATATATATATATATATATATATATATATATATATATATATATATACATATACATATATATATGACATGCTTTCAACTATAACATTCTTCAGTTGTTCGTTTTCTTGTTTTAATATTTGCCTTGCTTATCCATTCATTACTTTTATTTATGACATTTTTTTTTGTTTTTGACATAATGACATTTATACACACAATTATTTGTTACGCATGAATGATACTGATTTAATGTATTTTGAATATATTAAATATTTTAAAATGAAATTGGTTTCATTTTCTATTTAGTGTTTCTATTTTACTTCTTAACTATTTTTAAATTTTTCTTGTCCTTTCTTTTCCTTTTTTTTTTTTGTTTCAGTAAGTTTTAAATGTACATATGTAAGAAACTACATTATATTTAGATGGAACAGCTGAAAACGCAGAATTAGTCGTTACGTTTTTTTCGTTTTTTTTTGTTTTTTTTTTTTTTTTTTTTTTTTTTTTTTTTTTTTTTTTTTTTTTTTTTTTTTTTTTTTTTTTTTTTTTTTTTTTCTTTTTAATCCTCATTTTGAAGGCTAAATTATTATTTTTTTTTTTTCTTTTCTCCTTTTATTGCTCCCTGTTTAATTAACAGTAATATTTTATATGTACAACACTTGAAGTGCAGTATATTCAAAATATTATTGTAATCTTTGCACATACACAGTGTTACGAAAAAGATAAAAGCAGAGAAACATTTTGATATAATTAGCAGAAATAAATGAAACAATATAATTATAATTTCATGTTCATAAATTAAAAAAATAAAAAATAACAAATAAAAAAGAGTTTATTGAAAATAGGTGCAACATAGTTAATATTGCGTGTCTATATTTTTTTTTTTTTTTTTTTTCTTTCATTTGGTTGATTCTACAGTGTATATATATATATATATGTAAATATATGTTTTTCCTAATTTATTTTCATAAATCCTATTCAGCATTAGCATTTTTTTAAAACTATCAAATATTTGCAGTTTGTATATATATGTGAAAGTGCGTGTATAGTATATATGTATTTATATATGCACATGCATATATGTATAATATATATGATGCATCTTCATCACTAAACGAAAAAGGAGCATTCTATGTGTGCAAACGCAGACAGGAAATTTTATTTTAATTTTAATCTTTCAATTTTGTAGAAGTCTTCCTAATTCATAATTTTTTTTTCTGTTCTATTTTTTGTTTGAATTAAATTAGCAGTACATACATTTTTTTTTTTTTTTTACATACTTGTTATATTCATATATAACTATGTATTAAAGAGTATAGACATAATAAATTTGTACACGTGTATTTTGTTTTTCTTGTATAATTGGAAAATTTAAACTATATTTTTGTTTTGAAAATTTTTATTTTTTATTTGGATTTATTTTTTTTTTTTTTTTTGTTTTACCTTTTTATTTGTTTCATACACTTATTCGTTTTGTCCTACTTATTATATTTGTTAGTTTGCTTTATTCATTCTTTCTTTTTTATAAATGCAGCGGTTATAAATATAAATGAGAAAAAATAAATTACATTTGTGCATAAATAGGTGTTTCATTTCATTTTTAAAAATGTAAATATTTTTAGACAACCGTAAATAGTGTTAGTGTAGATGTTTGAACAAGTTGTTTTAGTACATGAGTTGCTGAACTATATACTTATGTTTTCGAAAATTTAGAAAAACTATGTGCTATATTGCTATTTTTCTATATTGCTATTTTTCCATCTTGCTATATTGCTATATTGCTATTTTTCCATTTTGCTATCGTTCCATTTTAATCTGACTACACATTCACCTAAACATTATCTTAAAATTTCATTTTTTTAAGTAAATTTTTTTAATTTAAAATTTTCTTTTTCCTTTTTCCTTTTTCCTTTTTTTTTTTTTTTTTTTTTTTTTTTTCTTTTTTCTTTTTTTTTTCTGTTTATTGTCATGTTTTATATTATTCTTTCAAAATTTTCCTTAAAAATGAAATCGTAACGATATATAAAAATTATGTAGCCTTTTGTTCTTTCCCCCCATGCTGTTGTAAATACATATTGTATGTTTCCTTAAAAATAAACTTTAATTCTGCATGAATTATATATATATATATATATATATAAATGTATATGTATATGTATATTTATAATATATACAAATGTGTATATGACTGGTTATACCCCTCTTTTTTGTGCTAAAAATGCTAATTTTTTTTCTTTACAGTAATTGCTTATTTAAACCTAATTTAAAGAATTTATTTCAAATTTTAATTCTTAAAAATAGTAAAAAGTTCATATTATACTGTTTCATTCATAATTAATTTGGGTAATTTTTTCTCTCCATTCATTAGCTTATTTTTATTTTTCACAAAAACAAAAAACAAAAAACAAAAAATACGCTCATAATTCATACACATAGATATACATACTCGTACGTATAGATATACATACTCGTACGTATAGATATACATACCGTACACATAGATGCACAAATACGTACATACATATATGCATATATACATAAAGTCTACGTACATTTGCAGCTACTTAGACATTAGTTTGTGTTTCCTTATAACCCCTACTGATTCTACGTCGTAAAAGTATTTTCAACCACTGCTCGTACAGATGTACGTGTATATCTACGCGCATATACGTACGTATATATATACATACATACGTACATACATATATAAATACATTCGTACATATATACATACATAAATACATTCGTACACATATACATACACATATACATACAAATATGCGTACACATATACGTACATATATATATATATATACGCATAAACCTACATGTATATACAAATTAGACAGTCTTTCAATTTCATGTATTCATGTTAAAAGAACACTTTATGTATGGTAAAAGTTTTTTTTCCTTTTTTTTTTTTTTTTTTACTATTATTTTAATTAAAAGCTAGAGAAGATTCTTTAAACATAAATTCTTCTTGTACATGTATGAATAGAAAACATAGCATGTAGAGCTTTTAATTTTTATATTATTTATAAAAATTTTAATTTTCTAAAAATATACTAGATGAATATATTGCTACTAATGTATTTAATTAAAACAATTTGTTATATCCTTGTCTAACTCAGTGAATCTACTATTTTTTTTTTTTTTTTTTTTTTTTTTTTTTTTTTTTATAATTAATTAATGTAGTAGCTTATGTTAACCTATGTACTATGGGAAAAAAAAGAAAAAAAGGATCATGTATGTATATATGTACATAAACAAATACATACATGGGCTTTTTACTTCCTTTCTTTTTATGTCTTTTCTTTTTATATCTTTTTATTTCTTTTCTTTTTTTTCATTTCTTTTTTTTCTTTTTCTTTTTCTTTTTCTTTTTTTTTTATGAAATTTTCCATTAATTAAAAAATTTTACAAATAATTTTTTCAAAAATAAACAAGTGCCTCAACAGATAAAAGCTTAGATACTTACAGATGTACCCCTTGTATTATTTGAATAAGTACCAAAAAGTTCTCAGCTTTATTATTATATAATTTTTTTTTATTTTCCTGTGTAAGCTTTTATTCTCCCTTAACTTCTTATCTATTTATTACTTCTATATTATCTTCTTTTCTTTTCACATCACTACTTATCGCTTCTCATTTGTTCATTCTTCTTTTCTCTTTCCCTTTTTTTTTGTTTATTCTATAATCTAACCCATTTAAAGAATCAAAGGAGGAGAGGGGATTTATTTGTATGCATATATATGTGTATATATATGTATGTATATGTGTAAAAAGATGATGGTCAATATACTACAAGATGATGCATTTGAAAAAAAGAAAAAAAGAAGACTATGCGATGTTGTTCATCCAAATCTGACGGATTTAAATTATAGTTTATTAGATCAAAAGAAAATCAACAATCATAATGGAAGTAGTGATAACGGAAGTAGAGATAACGGAAGTAGAGATAACGGAAGTAGAGATAACGGAAGTAGAGATAACGGAAGTAGAGATAACGGAAGTAGAGATAACGAAAGCAGTAAAAATGGAAGCAGTAAAAATGGAGGTAGTAAAAATGGAGGTAGTAAAAATGAAGGTGGTAAAAATAAAGGTAGTAAAAATGAAGATAGTAAAAATGGAAGTATTGACAACAGCAGCAGTGATCATAGCAGTTGTTGTAAAACCAAAAAAATTATAAAACTGGAAAATGAAAAAATAGAGGATTATTTTATTATAAAGAATTTTCTACCTATATGTGAAGAGTTTTTGTTAAAAAACTACCAAAATCTTTTTATGTATTTATTTAATAACAAACAAGAGGAAATAAATAAAATTAGAATCAAGCAGGAGCGGGAAGAACAGGAACAAGCGGATGATGATGAGCCTGTTAATGCAAATACAGAGGAACATTTGCAAGTACAAGGAAAACAAAAGGGAGAGGGGTATAACAACTGTTCTGAGTATACAAAAGAAACAGAGATAAATAGATCATATAATGCAGAGGAAGAAAAGGAGAAAAAAAAAGAAAAGAAAAAGTGTTATAATTCTGAAGCCGGAGGTAAGGAAAAAGACAGAGATGACAAACCTGACATTGTATCAAATATAAAAAAGAAATTTTCATTAACATCATTTAATTTATATGAAAGTTATGTACGAGTAACTAAAAAATCGTTAAGGGAAATAGAGTTACCATTTGATCGAGCTGTGTTATTAAATGTTATTGATAAGAAAGATAATTCAAAAAAAATTATAAAAATAATTAACAAAAAAAAAGTATTAAATGCATTTGGGGAATCATGGGAACATATGATTGAATATATTATTTCTTTAAAAGAGCATAAAAATTTAATGAAAATATTTGATATATATGATGATGGAAAAAACTTTTATATAATAATGGAAAAGTTATATGGAAAAGAACTTTTTAGTTTTCTAGTTTATAAAAAGCAAGTGAAAGAAAGTATCTGTAAATATATAATTAGCCAAATATTACAAGCAGTTAATTATTTGCATTACCACAATATCATTCACAGAGATATTAAACCTGAAAATCTTATGTTCAGAAATAAAAAGAGAAAAGATAAAACGTATGAATACAATTACGAGTTGGTACTCATTGATTATGACACCTGCCAATTTATAAACAAAAGTTATGGCAGTACTTGCAGGAATAGCGGTTACAACAATTATGGTCAGTACATCCAGTACAACCATTACAACTACTACATCAATAATAACAATAACCACTGCAATTATTATAACTTCTATACACAACATAACCTCATTTACTCGACTATAAATGGAATTATAGGTAGTCCCCTGTTAACACCAAATAAAATCATTGCTAGTGAATGTACAAAGTTATGTAGACAAAACCATGAATCGAAACAGCCAAAACAAATTTGCTCTAAGGAAATCAACCTGACCCAGCAAGCTAATTGCACTGAATGGACTTCTGAAAAAATACATACGAAAATGTTAGAAGTTAGAAGGGGAGAAAAAACAGGGAAGGATGATGTCGGTACTGCCATATCTACCAGTGCTGCTGTTGGTGCTAAGGCTTGGGCTCATGCAGGAGATTCTGGGGAAGGCGCAGTTATCCAACAGAACAGTAAATCATATCAAGGTAGAAGACAAATAAAGTTAGTAGGTACATATGGGTACATAGCTCCAGAAATCATAAAAGGATTCAATTATTCTATATCATCTGATATGTGGTCTGTAGGAATTATATTTTATATTTTGATGACAGGAATTACTCCACTCCCTATGTGTCTAATGGTTAATTATAAAAATACAAAAGAAATATTATTAAAAAAAGAAAAGAAAGGAATTAATTTTAATCTCTTATCATTTAATAATTACCCTTTAGCAAAAGATTTATGTGAAAAACTTTTGCAATTCGATCCTAATAAGAGAATGCCTGACTCTATCATTGCATCCAATCACCCCTGGCTTAAATATTTTAATATTTTAAAAAAAAATATTACGGATTTGAGATTTGGAAATAATGACATAAATTGTTGTTTTAGCCCCAACAAGCAGATAAATAATAATTGCTATGAAAGGATTAACATGAATGGTAATAATAGGATAAGCTATAAAAATTGTGATCCTAATAATTGCTCTTGTATCAGTGGAAGTGTTAACAATAGCTTCAATGGTTGCAGAAAGTGTTACAACTGCAATAGAGAGCATCTTAAGAGCTCATGTAAGAAGGGAGGAGATCACTCAGTCATTCCGTGTTACATGAACAAAGATTTATACAATGAGTACTATAAGAAATGCTATGAGTCCGGAAATTTCAATGCCATTAGTTTATATTGCAGTGGTACATATTGCTGTAATAGACATAGTAACGATAATGGTAGTAAATTTACTAATGGTGAAGGTAGTAGCAGTAGTAATGGTAATAACCATATGAAGGGGAAGCAAAAAAGCAACTCGCACAACAATAATAATGATGAAGATATGATGCACCATGCTTCAATTGAGAAAAAAGGTTTTTTGTCTAACCAACAAAACGCATGTAAAAATAAAGGTGTTGAACACGTATTATTCACAGATACTAGTTTCCCCAACTATTTATTTCACAAAAAAAAATATAACATTAGTGGTGATATTATTGTCAATACGCATTTAAATGGGGGGATAAGTAAAGGAGGAGTGAGTAAAAGAGGAGTAAGTAAAGGAGGAGTAAGTAAAGGGGGGGTAAGCAAAAATGCAAAGACAGATGGCACATCCCATTGCGGCTGCAATAATGTTCATCAACATGACCATGATTTATCAATTAACTTTACTACTAACAATTCGATGAAATTATTTCCAAAAAAGAAAAATAAAGAGGAAGGAAAAATAAAACAAAAAATACATTCGCTAAAACAGATAAACGAACAAACCAGCTATGATGAAGCTCTAGGGGAACACATAGTACTAAACAATCACAAGCATGTGCATTCAAACGGTGTATCTACAAACGGGTGCAATGACTCTATACATTTATTTGAAAACTTAATAGAAAAAAAGAAAAAAAAATATCTTTCCTCTACTAACAAATTTAATGATTTTTCTATCAACAACGAGGGAATTGTTCAAAGCAGTAACCAGTTCCATTTGCAGAAAGAGGGAGATGAAAAGGTAAAGGACAGCAACAATGCTGGCATTGTTGGCAGTATTGAAAGTGGCAGTAACAATAGCAGAAGTAGAGGGAAAAATTACAACGAAACTGCGAAAAATTGCCAACAGGAAGAATGCACGCACACTCATGAAAGACTTCAGATGATTCCAATGAATATGGTAATACAACATGATTGGAACAATCCAAATGATAAAAAAAATAAGTTGTTGGTAAATAACATGAATAATATATATGAGCAGAATAAAAGTAAGGAATTTAACAACTACACATATGATGATGGTAATAGTAATAGTAATAAATATATCAACAGTAATAGCAATAATAGCAGTAACAGTATTACATATCGCGGACCTTTAAGGTCAAAATGGCCAGGTTTATATTCCAGTAACAGGATAGTGAAAAATAATATATATGAAGAAAAAAATCAAGAATATAGCGATGACAATAATATAGGCAATCATGGCAATATAAATAATGGTAATAACAATTACTACTATACTTGTTACACACATATACCTCAAAATGTACATGAATTGAGTGAAGAAATTAATATATACGAGTTATATAATAACACAAATAGTGATGATAAGGATAGCTACTCGAACGTACATAATAATAGCCCCACTCAGTATAGTTTTCTCATTAACAATTCCATTAACAATTATGTAATTAACAGCGTTCATCATGAACATAGTAATAACAATAATAACACCAATAACAAGAACAATAGTAATAACAACAATAGTAACAACAACAATAGTAACAACAACAATAGTAACAACAACAATAGTAACAACAACAATAGTAACAACAACAATAGTAACAACAACAATAATAATAATAATCATAATAACAGTAATTACAATGGTTCATTTGTGATTGGGGTTAATTATAATATGTACAAAAATAGAATAAACAATATATCGACTCTTTCTGGAATTAGCAATAATAATGTCAACAACATAAAATTTTATAATAACTCTATGTCAACTAAGAATAATTTCGTGTATGCGAATTTATTAACAAATACAGGTTCGTGCGATTCTTCATCCGTAGTACCCAAAAATGAAGATAAAAATGAAAATCGAAATGTATGCAAAGGTGGATGCAAAGATGGATGTATAAATGGAAGCAGAAATGGATGTAGATGTGCGTGTAAAAATAAAAAAAACTTTACCTACGCCAGTAGTAGTAGTAATTGCACATATATACATTATAATACCCCCCCTAATTTATGCCCAGATAATAAATTTGAAAATACATTAAATCCTTTTGTATATGAATACTGTATGGTGAATGAAAAGGAAAGACCCCAGTTTTACATGTCTACAGTATTTGAGGATTATGAAGAACAAACAAAAAAGAAAAAAAGAAAAAAAATTTCAGCGTATTAAACAGTTAAAAAAATAAATGAAAAAGTATAAACATGTTATTTTATCGGTCAAAACAATCTGCCTATTTATGCACAGATATATTATTTGCGCAAAATAAGTGGCGCATATTAATTGGGGCAAACAAAAATGCGTTTATAATATTTTTTAACTTACAATTTTTATTTTTACTATACAACTAATATAAAAAAGTGAAAACAAAAGACACCTCAAATTATTTTACCTATTACATAAAAAATGTTCGATATACGTAACAAATATGTACGAATTCAGGGTAGCACATTTTTAAAAATACATATAATAATTCTCATATTACTGAATGCATATACGTATATACAGGCGTACATATGTGGGTATATGCGTTTAAGCTTTATGTAGTATACAAATTAAGCGGAAGACAGAATTCATATATATAAACATATATACATATATACACAAATATACACATATACATATATATACATATGCACATATATACATTTGCACATATATACATATGCACATATATACATTTGCACATATATACATATGCACATATATACATTTGCACATATATACATATGCACATATATACATATATATAATCACTTTCATATTTTACAAAGGGAACATGATATAATAATTGGTACCTTCAAATTAATCATTCATTACTAAAAAGGAGTGTTTTCAAAACAAGGAGAAATTTTATATATCGCTAGAAAATTTTGTAAAAAAAAAGAATTAATTCTTACATTACATTAAATTACATTTTAATAGCAAAGTTTGCTATTTAATACTTATTTATATATTTATGTATTGTTTTATTTATTTATTTATTTATTTATATATATATTTATTTATTTATATATTTATTTATTGTTTTATTTATATATATTCTTATTTACGTATATATTTATTTATTTTTTTTTTTTTTCAAAAAGGAGACTTGTGTATATTTTCAACATGTTTAAATAAGAGGGAATGAAGAATAATCAGCATCTGTACCATATTGCTACCAGTACTGCCAATATCACTACTGTCGTCTTTGCATACTTCATACGTGTCCATCATGTTCACCTTATGCAGTCATTGTAGTAACTATAGTCATTGTAGTAACTATAGTCATTGTGGTAACTATAGTCATTGTGGTAACTATAGTCATTGTGGTAACTATAGTCATTGTAGTAACTATAGTCATTGTAGTAACTATAGGCATTGTAGTAACTGTAGTCATTGTAATTATATTCATTTAAACAAAAAATTTATTTGCAGTATAATGGTATTTCGTTTATGTATACACAGCCTTTGTTTCATCTACTCGTCTATATGCGTACGTATTTATAAATTCTCTGAGTTCGCATATGTACACATAAAATATACATACATATCGAAAAAAAAAAAAAAAAAGAGGAAAAAAAAAAGTGTCTCTTCTACGTAAAATTTCATAGTTTAGTATTTTTAATTCGTTATTTATTTAAGCATGTATGTGTGCATGGATGGGTGGATGAATGTTGTTGTCTTGCCTTTTTTTCTAGTGCTCATTTGAATGTTTTATATTTAAATGTTTTATTTTTTTTCATTTTTGATTTTTCATTTTTGATTTTTCATTTTTGATTTTTCATTTTTGATTTTTTATTTTTCATTTTTTATTTTTGATTTTTCATTTTTTTTTATTTTTCATTTTTTATTTTTCATTTTGTATTTTTCATTTTGTATTTTTCATGTTCATTCCTCATTTCGACTTCTTACTCGTTTTAATTACTTATCTGTACTTCTCATTCGCTTTAATTTTTCATTTTAACTTCTCTCACGATATTGTAATTTCCGTAGTATATTTTTAGTTCCAATTTTTCATATTTTGTTGCTGTTCTTTTTACTCCCCACCCCTCCAACAATATTCTTTTTATTTTTTCTTTCTTTTTTTTTTTTCATAAATAAAACAAATATACTTTAACTTGTTTTCTTAATTATTCAGCAATATTAAAACTACAAAACATTCTCGCATATTTTTCGTACAATATGTTATAATATATTTTTTTTCATATTTTAAGATATAAAAAAAAAAAATAATATTTCTGCCAATGTGTTGCAATAACGTTCTCATCCATAAATGCGAAAGAGCTTTCAAGAATTTCCCATTTCCTGCGCTTTTGTTTTTATTTTTTTTTATTATCGCTTTTTTATAAACTATTATATTTTCAATTTTACAACTAATTAAGTAGAATTTTTTTTTTTTTTTTTTTTGATAATTGTTCATGTGATTTAATACCCTTTGATAAGGCGACTTAAATTAGACAAAAATTTTCAATATACAGTCAATTTTTTTTTCTTCTTTTTTTCAATTCCATGCACAATGTGTATAAATGAAAATCAAAAAGATTAATAATCTTTTCGAAAATAAAATATGGTTCATTTCATCTTTAAAAAAAAAAAAAATTTATTATATAATAATCTACCTTTTGCAAATTCATTCATTTTCACTAGTGTGTGAACCACGTTAAATGTATCCTCCGTTGCTAATTAAAAAGTTTATGCTATTTTTTTTTATTACTGTAATGATATGGAAAACAAAATATACGATTTACCTTCAAAGATTTGAAGAAAGAAAAAAGAATAAAAAAAAGGCGAAAAAATAATAGAAAAGCACATACAAATATAATGCTGCCACTACTATGTACAATAAGTATAACCAATTTTGAACTAGACCTTTTCTCTTCATTTTGACCTTAGAAAACCGTTGCATATGAAAAAAAAAGGGTAAAAACATTTAATATAGATTCATACCTATTAACACCAATTAAAAAATATACATTTTCAAAACATCTCCTTACCACCTTCACTCTGATTATTGTCAAGAGTGTAATTTCATATAATGCAAAATTTCAAGTTGTTCATTTGTTATTTAGCTTCAAAAAAAAGGACGTAATTTTTGGTCTTTTTTTTTTTTTAAATCAAAATAGTATATTCATACTAAAAATATCCATTTGATACGAATTAAAAATAGTTATATGTAAATGTGAAATTGTATTATGCTATACTATGTTATATGTATTTATATAAATATTTATTTATAATGGCTTCTAGTGAAGCCTAAAAGTTTATACTATTGCATGAAAAAATAAGATGTATATATTATTTTTTTGTTCGAAGAAACAAAAAAATAAAAAAAAAAAAAAGAAAAAAAAAATGGTGTTTTCTATTTTTTTTTTTTTCCCTTTCAATGCATTCGCTTTATTATAAAATATAAATTTTTTCTTCTGTATATTGAACATAAATAAAAAGAAAAAAAAAATAATGTTTCTTTGTGTACTTGACGCGTTTTATTATGATATAAAAAAATATGTGCATATTAACTTAGATGTAATATCTAGGTATATATATATGCATATATTTTTACATCATTTGTTTTATTCAATACTATTTTTATTTTATTTTTAAGATGTTTTATATATTATATAGAACACCCAATTACACATGTATCAATTTTCTTTCATTTTATAAAATGAAGGAAACGAAGGAAACATTGTATAACAGGAATGAAATAATAATAATAAAAAAAACCCTTTTTTTTTTTTTTTTTTTTTTTTTCTTTATCTCTCTATCCTTCTTTGGTTCTGCGCGTAAATGTACTACTGCTATATACCTTTCAATTAACCTCCAAAACCATATAATGTTCTTCCTTGTCTTTTCAGTGAGTAAACAATATCCATAGCAGTTACGGTCTTTCTCTTTGCGTGTTCAGTATACATAATTGAATCTTTTATTACATTCTCTAAGAATACCTTCAATACTCCTCTTATTTCTTCATATATTAAACCGGAGATACGTTTGACACCTCCTCTTCTTGCTAAACGTCGAATAGCTGGTTTGGTAATACCTTGAATATTATCTCTTAAAATCTTTCTGTGCCTCTTTGCTCCTCCCTTTCCCAATCCTTTACCTCCTTTTCCTCGTCCTGACATTTTTGCTTATTTTGTTAAAATATAATAAAAGTTTTTTAAAAAAAAAAAAAAAAAGGTAAAATCTCTTAAATTATAAAAAAAGAAAAATTATTGAATAAAAACACGAAAGTTTTGCTAAGTTTTTATTTTTTTTTTTTATGCATAAAGTTATTTTATTTTATTTTTGTACATAATATATATATGTATATTTTATTATTTTTTAAAATTTTTTCGACATTTACTATTTAAAAAAAAAAAAAAAAAAAAAAATGAATTGTTCAGAAATTATTTAATTTAATAATTTTTTTTTTTTTAAGTGTGCAATTTATATTTTTTTTGCAATATGCATTTTTTTTATATTTTGTGAGCTTTGAGTCGATTTTATTTATATATGTTTTATATATAATATATATCTATAATAATTATATATATATTTTTTATAATATTTTATATATATATTTATGTATTTATTATATATGTATAAAATATAAATTATTATATATATATAAATTGTTATATATATATATATGAATTATATATATATATATATATATATAAATTATATATATATTATATATATTTATTTATATATTTATATATTTATATATTTATATATATAATACATACGACATGCATATATATCAAAATTAAAATAATTGTATAAGAGCAATTTTTTAACTACATTTGTTCATACGTATTTATTTATATATTATATATATATAAATATATATATATATACATATATATATATATATGCTATATACGTATCACTAGTTCATAATATATATATTTTTTTGGGGCATTTTTAAAAGATGAAAAAAAGAATATTTACTAATTTTTAAAGCAAATAATCTATAACTATTTTCATTGATTTGTTTTAATATTTATTTTAATTGAAGATCCCCTCAGTATTACAGTTTATGTACTTTAAAATTTTACGCATTTATATATATATATTTCTTTTTCATATATTTACATATATTTACATATATTTACATATATATATATATATATATATATATATATATATATATATATATACATTTTTTTTTTCATATTATATATTTTTATATATATGTACAAACGGGTTCCTCATACATTAACATTTTTGTGCGATATCTTGCAATATTAATATAAGAAATATTCGGAAACGATATAAAAAAAAATTACTAGTGTGAATATGCATATAGCTTTTTGTGCAGAATAAAAAGAAAAAAAAAAGGTGAACAAAAGAATAAAAAAAATACAGTTTATAACAGATATTTTTCAAAAATTGTAATGTGGGAATATACGTGTTTAGCATGGATGTACAAGTAACGTAATGCATATATATATATATATATGTATGTATATTCACGTAAATATATTTAAATGAACAATTAATCCATAAAACTTTTACGTTAAATTTATTTTGATTACGCTGTTTATACGGAGTTAATGGTACAATATATATAATTTGTCCAATTTACAAAAATATGTTAAAATTTATTAAGTACGATTTGTTTATTTTATTTTTTTTTTTTTTGTCATGTTTGCATAGTACTGACAGTTTAAAAATAATATAAGAGGAATTATATTATATGAAATATATTTTTTAATAGAAAAAGAAATAATTTAATTTTTATGAAAGTATAATTTTACTAGTATGGGTAAAATAAATGAATATGTTAAAAAAGTTAAAATGTCATTATAACATAATAAAATTTTGTAGAAAAATGAAAATCAAATTTTATTCTAACACCGTTAGAAAAGAGGGTCATATAATACATACAGTATTATATTTTTTTTCCTTTTAAATGAATATTAACCTATTGTACAGTAGCACCTAATCGTTTTCCGTAATTTTCCATCTAGTTTCATTAACCCCTTATTTAACATAGTACGAAAAAAATAAAAAATAATCATATAACGAAATTGCAACACCCTTTTAAAATGTTATCACCAATATATTATTACTGAAAATTGAGAGAAACGTAGCAATTGTAGCAATTTTTTAATCCCAATTTTTGACTTAAAATATTTTTTTGTATTTGCATTTTACTATGTAATAAAAAATATTACTCCTAAAAAATTTTTTTTTTTTTTTTTTTACGGATATTAAGATTTTTGTTTATTTATATTATTTAAATAAATCTTTAACATGTCAGTTAATTATACAATGAATAAACAAGGTTTTAGGTATACTATAAAATTTTCGTAAAAATAAAAGCATATGCTTACTCTTACGAACAAACAAAATCATCTTTACATATCATAACTAGCGAATGTCTTGAAATACATACATTCTTCTATTTTCTAGTTGCAAATTAAGAATTACTTCTTATAAAAACGAATAGAATCGTTAAACGTACATATTAGAAAAATGATACATATAATAATTATTAAAATGTAAAGGAACACAATTCGCTAAAAGATCTTCACAATATATTTTCCTTTTTATATATACTAATTTATAATCTTAATGAAAAAAAAAAAAAAAAAGCGGAAAATCATACAAAAGAAATTATAAATATAGTCTTTCAAAAATGGACACAAAAATGGTGTTCCTTTAGCAGAATTATGAATTTATAATGGTAGCAAAATGACCTTTTTTTAATTATAAATAAAGAAAAAAAATTAGCTTGCAATGAATCGTTTTATCAGTATAATCAAAATTCAAAATAACGAAAAAAAGTAATCTTAGAACTTGTAAAATCATTATATATACTTTTTATTTCGTACGTTTAACAAAATTCATGGCGCATCTTTTTTCGCTTCAAAATTAAGATGAAATAGTAAAAACTTCATACAAAAATAAATTCAAAATTCCTCAAAAAGGAAATATCTTCAAAATTACGCGTGTGCGCATAGGTTACATAAATGCATACATATATATATTTGTTACATATATGAATAAATTTATTACATATATATATATATATATATATATATATATATATATATATATATATATATTTACGCACACACAGCATAACTGATTCACTTGCTTTCACATGAAAACGCTCGTCATATTATATATATATATATATATATATGATAAATGTATGATATGATGTATTTGTGTACATATTTCACGTATGCATTATGCATACTTATGTATGCTGAATGAACTTCATCAGAGTTATATTTTTACTTCAACAAATGGGGCTATGAGCTCACCAAAAAATAAAATAAAAGTATATATGCATACTTTTAAAAAACGCCATTGGTGTATTTTTCCTTTTTATTTTATATTTTTTTTTTTTACGTAACGAAAATATTGTGCGTAATTACATGCACATAAGGAGTATTTCTTCCTTGAGTCATGCATAAAATAATTCAAAAAAAATCATGTTAGCAATTTTAATCAAAATGTGTAATGTTGTACACTTTAAAAAAAAAAAAATAATAAAATATAAATATATATATATATATATATAAATATATATATATATATATATATATATGTATATATAAAATTATGAACATGTCAGAACAGTTTTAACATTTTTTTTTGTGTGCATTTGTGTTTGAATATTATATATATATATTATATATATGTATGTTATATATATATATATATATTATATATATATGTATATATTATATAATATATATATATATATTATATATATCATATATATATATATATGTACACATTACATACATAGCTGAATTACGCGGAGACGATTTTTACATTTGCATGTGTACATTAAAAGTATCGCTAAAAAAAAAGAGCACAAAAAAAAAAAAAATATATATATATATATATATATATATATATATATATTATGCATACGTGCGTGTATGTATTTTTTTTTTTTTTTTTTTTTCAATACAT
Source organism: Plasmodium malariae (assembly GCF_900090045.1). Taxonomy (NCBI): domain Eukaryota; phylum Apicomplexa; class Aconoidasida; order Haemosporida; family Plasmodiidae; genus Plasmodium; species Plasmodium malariae. The sequence goes on from NC_041783.1 coordinate 277,116, forward strand.
ACATGTAATTTTTACTTTTAATAGTTATTCTTTTTTATTTTTTTATTTTTTTTTTTTTTGTTACAATTAAAAAAAAAATATTTTATTAAAAAAATATTATAAATATATATTTATATTAATATATTTTGAGATTTTTATAAGAAAATTAGCAGAGAAATATTTAAAAAAAAAAAAATTCAACTATTTCTTAACATAAAAACTTTTATTCACTTTTTTTTTTTATAACTTTTTTTTGAAATAACTTTTTATTTTTGTATATATTTATATATATATAATATCCGAACAAGATGGTATCCAAAAAACCAGCAAAAGCTAAAAAAACCACAACAGGAACTGCAGATGGAAAAAAGAAGAGAAAAAAGTCAAGATATGACAGCTATGGACTTTACATCTTTAAAGTATTAAAACAAGTTCACCCGGATACTGGTATATCAAGAAAATCCATGAACATAATGAACTCCTTCCTTGTTGACACTTTTGAGAAAATTGCTACTGAAGCTTCAAGGCTATGCAAATATACTAGAAGAGATACATTATCCTCTCGTGAAATTCAAACTGCCATAAGGTTAGTGTTGCCAGGAGAATTAGCTAAACATGCAGTATCAGAAGGAACAAAGGCTGTTACAAAATTTACCTCCAAGTAAATTTTGTTGTATTCTTACGCATACGCACACACCAAAAGGAAAGACTGAAAAGAATAAAAAAAAAAAGAAAAACAGAAAAATCGAAAAACCAAAAAAAAAGAATATCACATTGTGTACCTTAATGTGGTATTTATCTATCTATATCGATATCTATCTATCTATCTATCTATATATATATATATATATATATATATAAAATGAAAAAAAAAGAAAAAAAAAAAAAAAAGTGAAACAACCAAAAAGAAATAAGTTAAATGGAAAATAATACATGAAGAGAAGAACAATTATACAAGGAAAAATATAAGAATGAATTTAAAGAAGAGTAAAAGAAATGGAAGACAGACACTTTAATTGAAGTCCTGTTTTTTTTTTTTTTTTTCCCATTCTTTTTCATTTTTTTTTATTTTCCTAATGAGCTTTATATATATCTGAACAAGAGTTTATCTGTGTATATACATATGTACCTAAAGCTGTTCATGCGTTCTTTTAGTGCATATATATATATATATATACATATATATATATATATATATATATATATATATATTTGTATGTACCTATTGAACGTACAAAATTGAAACGAATGCTATAATATAAATATAAAGGGAATAATGTAATTATGATGTATATATTTATATGTGTGCTATTATTTATATATATGACAAGGCAGACATATGTGCATAATTAGTAGTTTTAAGCAATATAAGAAGAAATGTTTTGTTTTGCTATGTTCAATTCATTTGTTTTATTTGTTTTAAGACTACTATCAAAAAAAAAAGAAACAGTATATAATACATGTTCATATATAGAATTTTATAATATGTTTAGTGCACGTATCTATTTACTGAATATATTTTTTCGACAATTTTTTTTTTCAAGTTTAACTATGTTTAAACGAACAAGTTTTTTAAGGCTTCACTAGAAGCCATTCCTTTCTTCTAAGTTTTTTCATTACAAAAACAAAGCCTTTTTCAATATATATGCTACAGGAAGAACAAATGTTATAACAACTATTGGGGAAGTTTAAAAAAAAAATTAAAAAGCAATAAAAAATAAAATTTTTTTTTTTTTTTTTTTTTTTTTTTTTTTTCTTTTTCCTTTTCAACAATATGTAGTTTATTAAAAATTGTATGTTCTCTACCATTTGTTCAAAAGGAGTTAAATAGATTTATTACTGTTAAATTGAAAATGTTATTTGTATAAAATTTGTTTTCTTTTTTTCCCCTTCTTGCACAATATTAATATATTCATAATAGTATAATGTTGACTTAAGGGGAGAAAAAAAAAAGATTATATATAACAACACAAAATTAAAAAAAAAAGTGTTAAAAAGGTATTCATTATAAAAATGATGGAAAACAAAATTAAAAGAACTTTAAAAAAAAATGTAGATAAAAACAAACTAAACCAAAATGAAATATAGTTTGTAACAAAATAATCAAAGAAAAAAAAAAAAAAAGACATATATCAAATAACAAAATCAAAAACTGAAATAACATCTCATGTTGTTCCAATAAATTGTGAAGCAAATGTATGGTTTATTAGAAAGATAAATATAACTAAAAAAATTGCATATTGTGAAATTCTTTTTATTTTATTTTTTTATTTTTTAATTTTTATTTTTTTTATTTCTTATAATTTAAAGCTAAATAGTAATCACAGAAAAAAAGAAACTTCTCACATTTGACTTTTTATTTTTTGTCAAATAAAATATGACTCAAAAAAATAGTTGTTAACGCAGCTATTAAAACAAGTACATATAAAAGCACACCTCTTTGGATACAAACAAAATTACAAGACAAATAGTTTAGCAAAAATATATAGCAACAGTTGTACATATCTATATATGTCTATACATACATATAAGTAATGGGAATTACTGTTGGTAACATCAGTATACACATGTGGGCCTGAACTTCGATATCACCTATCAATGAAAAAAACAAACTGTTAACAAATGGTTTAACGATCTATAGTCGATGTAAAGCTATGTTTAGTATCATCAAAAAAGTAATGTTTCATTCGTCCCACCTTTGATTTACTAAAAAAAAAAGAAACAAAAATGTGTAATTTTTTGAGGATGAAATGTAAAAGAAAAATATGAACAGACAAGGGAAAAGATGAAAGAAAAAGATAAACAGGTAAGGATAAAAATGGGGAAACAAAATGAGAGAAAAAGCAAATGTGAATAACGTCTACACGTATGAAGCTAAAAAAAAAAAAAAAAAAAAGTATAAAACGGTTAAAAATAATTATATGATGTCAAATTATATAATTTTTTTTTAATTACTTAACAAATAGAATTTTAAATATGGTGTAAACGCTTAAGAGTACACAAAAGATAATAATGACCATCATAAGTATGTCAAACAGTTCATTTACTTTTATGGTTAATTTAGTTTTTCCACTAGAAATTATAAAATTGACATTTTTAATTATGTGATATGTTCTTTGAATGAATTGATTATTTTCAATAAATGATATAAGTAGTTTATTCTCAAAATTATTGAAATGTTTTATATAAGAACATCCAGCTATATTCTCTACTGTATTTGAAACATTTTTAAAATATTTGTATAAAAGTTCTCTTTCATATGTAGTTTGTATAATATAACAATTAATATGGCCAAAATATTCTTCATAAATGTTTTTTATAGAATCAATAATCTTTCTGTTGTACATTCCATCCTTCTCTTTATATACTTTCCATATTTTTGTTCGTGTGCTAATAAAAACAGTTGAAATATCTCTCATTTGTGTAGTTGATAAGTATATTTTTGGTTGTTCATGTGATATAGTTTCATAAGGAATAAAAGATACCTGTTTACATTTTACTTCATTTGAGTTTAAACTACACCTATACAAATGTACTAACTGTTTGTTCTTACTCAAAGTAATGTAATAAAAACCTATTTCGTTGTTTGAGTCTACAAACAGAACAAAATCTATTATATTTTTTACCTTGAAATATACATGGAATTTGTAATCTTTTAATATTATAACATAGTCATTGTTATTGTAATAAAAAGCAGTATATCTATTAACAGAAGAAATGTTTTTTATCTTCGACTTGTTAAATATGTCCATGATGGGATTTTTATATAAAAGCATTTCATACATATTTCGAAGATTTTTATAGCAATTATTATAATCATTTTCATTAAGATAGATTTTATTACATACATCAAAATTCATTTTAGTCATATTCTTATTTATGTGTTTCCATAAAATATAATTATCACCAAATTGGTTTCTATATAAAGGAGAATTAAACAAAAAGCTTTTACTATTAGCTATTTTTTCATCGTTATATCTTGATAGTTTTGTCTCTTTTTGATTTCCTTCTATATAATTATTTGCATTTTTTTCCAACAAAACTTTTAAATTACAAGCAATGGTTTTATTAAAAACATAATAAGCAATGTTTATATTCTCGAAATCGTTCCTTACAAAGCTTTTAAAATAATTAGATATTTTTTTAAGTAAAGATGTATTTTCTTTATTCATATATGGAAATGCTAATTCTAATAAATTTTTATATTCTTCATTTTTTATAAAAATTGCATTTATTTCGTTATGATCATGTGCAGACGGATAACATAATAATTTTTCAGGTAAAAATTTGGTATTCTTTATTTTACATATAGCTGCCATAGGTACTAAATCGCTATTATTATCACTATTATTATCACTACTATTATACCTAATATTATGACTACTATTATCCCTATTATCATCCCTATTATCATCCCTATTATCATCCCCATTATTATAACCACTATTATCATCATTTTTATCATTGTCTTTACTACCCTTAGAATCCTCATCGTACTCCGAAGCATCAAACCTCTTTATATAAAAATTCTCACTCTTAACGTACAATTCTTTCTTCATATCAAAATATTTTAAACCTGATTCACTATAAAATAAATTATTAATTTCACATATAACACCATTCTTATAATTTTTTAATAATATTATATCACCCCCATCATATTCAAAAACAAAATGTACATTAGCTGGCACTCTATATTTAAAATAATTTATAATTTTTGTAAAACTTTTGTAAAAGTATATTTCCTCTTTTAGTTTTATCTCTCCTATATGTAAACTATTTATATAATTACTGTCTTCATTTTCATTTAAAAATATGTACTGAAATTTACTCAGTTCACTCGTTGTATTATTTGTATTCGCATTTGTATAAATAACATTAGTCAATTTTCCAACTGCACTAGAACCAGATACCACATTTTCGAAATAATACAAAATTATTAACACATAATAATTAAGTATTCTTTTCATTTTTTTCTTTTTTTTTTTTTCAAACCTTATATCTTAAACTGCTTCATAAATAATTCTTGAACTAACAAAAATGGAATATGTTGGACCATTCACCTTTTTTATTATGTACTGTTCAGGCAAAATGAGAAAGTAAAAATGAATTATTACCTTTTTTAATCAAAAATATTAAATAATTACCAAAAAATACACGAGTATACAAAAAAAAAAAAAAAAAAAATTTACTTATTATTTTAGTGTTTTACACTTGTAAATTTTTCCGTGCATTTGTTGCAATAACAGGAAAAAAAGGATGCACACACCTATTTCGTATATATATGTGTGTATATATTTATATATGTGGTACAAATGTAGATTAACGAAATCATTTTCCTTCATGAATATGTTTACACACGTATATATACACACCAAAATTATGGTATCGTTTTACCATAATTTTATTCGTAGTACAACTGTTTTCTAACATTCTCATGAGGATTTATAACCATATGAACTTCTTCAATGGCGCATATTCTAATGGGGATAAAAGACGCAAAAGCGAAAAAACATAAAAAAAAAAAAAAAGACGAAAAAACGAAAAAAAAGACTCATACGCGAAAAAGCGAAAAAAACTATGCACTATTCAACTAAAAGTTTTACACGCAAAATAGATTTGCGGTCATTCACCTTTTAGCTGTAGCCTTATTCTGTTTACAAACATTAATTTTCCTATTGCAACTACTTTTTCATTTGGTACATACTTAGCGCAAGATAAATACATTAGCACAAAAGGTGCTTTATAAGATAATCATTTGAAACTGTAATTTAACTGGTACATAATTTTTTCTTTTCACTTTGAATGCAAAATATTTTAAAAATAAATATGTTTTCTCATAAAGTTGTATATTCTTTATTTTAAAAAAAAAAAAAAAAAAAAAACTGAAAAAACAGAAAAAACAAAACGCAGAAAGGGAAGAAAAAGACGAGTACATCATTTCGGTAAATACGAAAAAGACACCGACTTTCTCCTTAATAGCACTTTTTCCTTTCTTCCCTCCCTCTCTCCCTCATTTTCAATATCTTGAATGGTTATATACTTTGCAAAAAGAAAATGATTATTATATAGTTGTAATAAACTTCGTTTTTAATCTTTACATTATATTGTGTAATTGCACTTTTTCCTTTTATGTTTTAAATTTGTGGAGAAATAAAAAAAAAAAAAAAAACGAAAAACAAAAATTTAAAATTTAATATTTAAAATTTAACACTTAAAATATAAAAATTAAAATTTAATATTTAAAATATAAAAATTAAAATTTAACATTTAAAAATTAAAAATTAAAATTTAACATTTAAAAATTAAAAATTAAAATTTAACATTTAAAAATTAAAAATTAAAATTTAACATTTAAAAATTAAAAATTAAAATTTAACATTTAAAAATTAAAAATTAAAATTTAACATTTAAAAATTAAAAATTAAAATTTAACATTTAAAAATTAAATTTTAAAATCTAAAATTTTAAATTTTAAAATTAAGTTTTAATATTTATGAACAGTGGTTTATTCAGAAGAAAATAAAAAAGTCTTACATAAAAACATAATTTTTCTCAATCAAAATTGTTTTCCTTCTAATTTCTCAACATTCAAAATGCAAAACCTTTTTAACGTCAAAAAAGGTATAGCATAAAAAAAAAAAAAAAAAAAAAAATATTCATAATATAATAATCCATAAATGAGTTAATCATGTAATATCTAAAAGTATAATATAATTTATATAACTTTTGTAATACTATGTTATAGGCTAAATAGCACTTCTGCTACCTCCATTTAGTTATTGTGCTTTTTAATTATTTAGTGCCCTTAGTCTGTTTCTTCTTTCTTCAATTATATCTAGTTTAATTCCTTTCTCCCTCGGTAAACTAATATAAGGTTTTGAGTTGTCTCCTATAACCAAAACATTACTTAGCCGAGTAGCAAATATTTTTCCTCTTGAATCTTTTACATGAATAATATCATACGTTCCTATGTTTTTGTCTATCGAAGAAATTGTACCAACTCTACCAACACTGTGTCCTGCAGTTACCATAACCATACTACCTATTTGAAATTTTAAATGGTCTAAAACTTTTCCTGTTTCTAAATCTAATCTTACTGTGTCATTTACCTTAACTTCTGGATGGATATATGGTATACTTCTACCATCATGTGTAACAGCTATTGATAATCTTCCTTTTCTTAATATTATTTTTTTTACTTTGCATAATTTATATTTACTCTCTTCAGTTGTTATCCTATGAGGAACAAATCTTCCTTTCGTATCATACAACAATCGAAAATATTCATTTGATTTTGTTATATGAATTACATCCATTAACCCAACTGGAAACGTACAATCCGTCCTTATCTTATTGTCCACTTTCACAATTTTTTGAATTAATATCAATTTTACTTCATCAAAAGTTAAAGCATATTTTAAACGATTTCTTAACAAAATTACTAATGGAATACTCTCGATTAACTTATGTGGACCACTGCTCGTTTTGGGCGCATACTGACCGCCCATCTTGTTCAACATCCAATGTGATGGCGCATTGACTCTTTTCAAATGTTTCTTTATTCCTTTTCCCTGAAAAACGCACACAAAAAGGGCAGAAAAAAATGAAAAAATGAAATAATTATGAACAGTTCATAATTTTTTACTTGCACAGAATAACGTTCACAAAAAAAAAAAAAAAAAAAAAAAAAAAATGTACAAAGAATAGGTAGAATGAACGAATAGCATCATCATAACATTTCTTTTATCAAAATACGATCATGTTTCATAATAATTCATTTTTAATGCATATTTATTTTATTCGTCAGAATGAAAATAATAACTCAAGGAATAATCTTCTATGTAGGAGATAAAACTGCGCTTCATTTAATACACGCACGTTCTATTAATCAGATTTATCATTTAAAAAATGTATATACAAAACAAACCCTTTAACATATAGCGCAAGTTATAACATCAGCAGATTCACTATTGTATATGCATAATCATACATACGTAAATACGCACATATGTAGTAAATACATTTCGTATATAAATGCATATTTATATATATACATAATTACACAAATACATATATACATGTACGTACACTTATGTATGTATGTATATATTCTTTACGTAATTTTCTCCTCTTTTATATTACCATTTTTTCAATTTGGAATTAAAAAGTGTTAAATTGGTTCCTCCCTTTGAATATTTGTAAATTGGAAGTTACTATTCCGCTTTATACTTTGTTGTATGAAAAGTAATAAACTTTTATACCGTTATGCTGTTATAGTGTTATATTGATATATAAAAATATTATTATAAAAAATAAGAAAAAAAAAAATTATCACCTTTAATTATTGTAATTCAAAAATTAAGGAATTTCTTTTTATAATCTTCTTTTTGTTACAATTTGTACTGCATTGTTTTTTATTTATTTTTTTCGGAATATGTAATTAAAAAATTTTGTTATTCTGTAGATTTTATTATTTTTGTACTAAAAATATTCTTTTTTTTTTTTTTTTTTTTCTTTTTAAAGCAAAACCTCACTCCGCAAATTTGCTCGTAAATGTATGCATATATATAAATACATACGTACGTACATAAATATATACGTATGTACATTAATGTACACTCACGTTTATAAATATACGCATATGTTTATAAATATACGCATATGTTTATAAATATACGCACATGTTTATAAATATGCGCACATGTTTATAAATATACGCATATGTTTATAAATATACGCACATGTTTATAAATATACGCACATGTTTATAAATATACGCACATGTTTATAAATATACGCACATGTTTATAAATATACGCACATGTTTATAAATATACGCACATGTTTATAAATATACGCACATGTTTATAAATATACGCACATGTTTACAAATATACATGTACTCATATACTAGAAGTATTTTTTGTCAAGCACTTTTGTAATGCGCGTTGATTATATGACGTAATTATTTATCTTTTCAAGTTTTAATATGAGTGTTTTAAGATCCCTTCAGCGTTGATCTCGTATAACAAACATATATACAATAATGCAGCTTAATATATAATGTGAGTTAAACAAAAAGAAAAAAAAAATATGTATGAATTTTGTTAAGTGGTAAGTTCATACACTTAAATCACTTCTACTAGGTTACAAAATGAAAGTAATATATATTCTTATATATGTATAATATACAAATTTGTATACATATATATAGTATATATTTGCAGTGTTGCAACGTATGTATTAAATATGCATATTAAAAACAAAAAAAAAAAAATAAAAATTTTGTTAAAATTTTTAAAGGTGTAGGTAATTCAAAAATTAGTATTTCCCCTTTTGTTTAAATAAGTATAGTTTATTACAAACCTTAAAGTACATGTTACACTCAGTTAAAGCACAAGGAAAAAAGTATAATAAAGGTTAATCCTTTAAAAATATTTTTTTATATTTTTTTTTTTTTTTTATTGACCTTAAAGTGTATCACTGTTTTATATTATAAAAAGGAATATATTATTTTAATTTTTTTTATATACAAAGGAAATTGAATTATAAAATTAAAATTATTATAAACAACTTATACTAAATAATAGGACTATAACGTATAGTTAAAAAAAAAAATAAATAAATGACTTTTAAACATTTAATGGCTTTATTAAAATAATTTTTTATATGAAGCTTATAAGCTAAACAGCAGTGTTGTATGTATACAAAAATGAACGCCTACATCCATAAATAGCGTCTTAGGGAACAAATTCATATTTTAGCAAAAAGGAAAAAAATGTTAATGAGATCCGTAGGTTTAAATTTTTGTTATGAACAAATCAGGTAAAAAAAAAATAAATGAAGTGAAAGAAATGAAAAAATGGAAGAAATGAAAAAATGGAAGAAATGAAAAAATGAAAGAAATGAAAAAATGAAAGAAATGAAAAAAATGAAAAAATGAAAGAAAATGAAAGAAATGAAAAAATGAAAGAAATGAAAGAAATGAAAGAAATGAAAAAATGAAAGAAATGAAAAAATGAAAAAAATGAAAGAAGTAAAATCAGTGAAAGAAATGAAAGAAATGAAAAAAATGAAAGAAGTAAAATTGAAAGACATTAACGAAGTAAAATAAGTAAAGGAAATAAAAAAAATTAATTGAACTTGAACTTAGGTTAAAATTAAATTAAATTAATTTAAATAGGCTAAAAAATATTCCAGTTAAGAAATTCCAATGTCATATGTTTTTCATATAATAATAGGCGAAGCATACTTTTAATTGTTCCTCTAAAAGAGGAAAATCAAAATGTCTGTATTTTATTTTATATCATTTTTGATAATCATGCATGCGTTTGCAGCGCCTCATTTTGTTTTATTCTTACTTCAATTGTAATTTTTATTTTTTATTTTATTTTATTTTTTATTTTTCTTTTTTTGCTTTATTTGTATTTTATTTTGTTTTTTTGCTTTATTTTAATTACTTTTTTTTTTGCTTTATTTTAATTACTTTTTTTTTTTGCTTTATTTTAATTACTTTTTTTTTTTGCTTTATTTTAATTACTTTTTTTTTTGGTATATTATACACATATTTTTATACATATTATCTTATGAGCATGTAACATTCGAAACGGCTCTTTAGGATATGCTTTTCTTTCGTCCGTATGTATTAGCACGAACAACTCATTCACAGTATAATAACATGGGTATACATGTTAACATAAAAAGGAAAACAAGTGTATGCTTTGTTTACATGTAAAATATATAAGAGAAAATGCACATATGTTAACATACACACGAAGGATACACACACTTTATAAGAAGTGTATGTAATAGTATAGTATATTTAAAGAAAAATAAAACTCTTTATCATTACCGTCTTTTCATTATTCCCCTTTTTGTGCATTTTGCATGGTATCCATTTCTACCTGTTTAACGCATTAAGAATATCTTTATTTTGTATACATGATATGTATATATGTAGACACTTATGCAGTCTTGTGTGCCTTTATTTCATTACTTAAATTTCATGGGTCTTCGCATATTTTAAGCATCGAAGGTAATGTTAAAGGAAGACAAATTGCTAGGAAAAGAAAAAAAAAAAAAAAAATAGATCATAATGATTATTGAGAACAGTAAAGAAGTTACTATAAACGAAGATATTGAAAAAGAAATTTACGAATGTTTCTCTTTATTTGATACAAATAAATGTGGGTATATTGACATTAGGGAATTTTACTTTGCCTTAAAATCCCTAGGCTTAAATTTTAAAAAAGAACAAGTAAAAAATTTATTTTTAGAAATAAAGAAAAGTATTGATGACAAATTAAATTTTGATGAATTTTTTGATATCGCCTCAAAACATATCCATAAAAGATACAATGACGAGGAAATAGAACAGATGTTTTCCTTGTTCGATCCGAATGACACGGGTTATAATTTTTTTTTTTTTTTTCAGTGAATAGTACATATATATATATATAAATAAATATATATATATATATAAATAAATATATATATATAAATAAATATATATAAATAAATATATATATATAAATAAATATATATAAATAAATATATATATATAAATAAATATATATAAATAAATATATATATATATATATATAATATAATATATATACATAAATAAATATATATACATAAATAAATATATATATATAAATAAATATATATATATAAATAAATAAATATATATGTATATATATATATATATATGTATAATAGCGTGCTTTCCCCATGAGATACGTCCATATAACTGTATCTTACTTTTTCATTTTAGGAAAAATTACTTTGGCTTCTTTGAAAAAAGTCTGCGCTGATATAGGTACCAAAGTGAATATACTCAAATTACAATTCTTTACATAACTTTACAAATATGATTTGAGTATATCCCTATTTTTTTAGTTATATACAAACGTTAAGTAGTCACAGCGTTACATTTTTTGTTCGTTGCAACTATTCTGCGTAAGGATAGGTTTCTATGTACACGTAATTACATGAATCTACACATGTTTATATATGTACACATGTATTTATATGTGCGTATACATGATTACATGTAAGCTTACATAAAACTTTTGACGCGTATGCAAAAACGCCCTCTTTTCTTTCATCAAGGAGAAAATATAGATGACGTGGAACTGAACAATATGATCGAATTTGCTGATAAGAACAATGACAAAGTTATAGATAAAGAAGAGTTTAAAAGCATCGTTTTAAGTGCGTGGAGAAACGACCCATTTAGTGATATCGACTCAGACTGATAGGAGGACATACAATGCAAAACGTTTTTCGAACTGTAAAAAGTTCATTAAAGGTGTAAAATGCACTAAACGTTTTTCGAACTGTAAAAAGTTCATTAAAGGTGTAAAATGCACTAAACGTTTTTCGAACTGTATAAGACGTACATTAAAAACTGCTGTAATGGTTTAAAATGTGCCAAACATACGAAATGTACCAAATATATCAGGTGCACCAAATGCACTAAACGTTTTAGTAGTGTTAAATGTGTATAATGCGTAAAATGCGTAAATTTATAGGATTAAAAAAAAAATTTTTTTTTTTTCCATTTTTGTCAAAAGTTCTTTAAAAAATGTTCATATATAATTGTAAAATTAAATAAAAAAAAAAAAAAAGAAAAGAAAAATTTTAATTTGTAAACAATGTTAATTATAAAATTTGCATATACTGCAATTTAAAAAAGGATTGAACATATGGCTTGAAAAAGTAAGCGTGTATGCATATATACATATGTATACATATATTGCTTGCACGACGCAGGGAAATATATATACAACACATTCGCGTATAAACATATACACGCACACAATATGCACAAATAAAACAAAATTAGATGCAATTATTACAATAAAAGGCCAAGAACGGAAATACACATTTCAAAATAAATGTAAAAACACAAACATAAAATTAGTATCTCATCATTTTAAAATGTAATTAAAAAAAATATATATACATATATATGTATATATTAACATTAAGCGGGAAGGAAGTGAGTATAATTCAAAATTGGAATACATAAATACATACATATATATATGCAAGTGTACAAATTATGCATACACATATAAGCACGTATATACATAATACCCTGAAGAATACACAAAAAGATAAGCATCATGCATCTATGTAGTAATTAAATTTGGAATCATTTTTTATATTAAATATAATGCTGTCAACTGCAAAAGATTGATAGTATTTTTCACTCAAAATAGAGCTATAGAAATGAACGGTTGATCCGCTATCTGTTGCATAAGAATCATTGTTAGAACAGAATATCACTGTATGTGATACGGTAAGGAAAATATATCCATCATCGGTTACATGTAAATCTTCATCTTTGGCATCTTTGAACTTTTTTAATAATTTATCTTCAGGGTATTTACTGATTAAATTGTTTAAAGCATTTTTCTTAATAAAGAAATAATTCAATGAAGTACTTATCGGTCCAATACGTTGGTTAGGATTATCTAAATTTAGCCACTCCTCTAACAACCATTTATCGTTTTGTTTGTTTAATCTATATATATTTTTTTTATTATTTGTTACATATATGTAACACACTTGACCTGTTTTCGTACTACCATTACTACTGCTGTTGCTGCTTTCGTTATTGCTACCGCTATTGTCGGAACTGCTAGCATCTCCCTCGTCGTAAGTTATGAAAGACACATGTTGAAATAGTTCATTTGAATCGTTGTTCTTCCTGTACACATTAAAGCACTCATACGCCTTTTCCGCTTTACTTATAACACATTTATTTATATAATTTTGCATATCATCATTTCCAGTTATATATACTACAACACTCTGTTCTGTGCTATTATATGTGTCAATAGCTATACCAAATGGCTTTGGTAAATTTATTGTTAATGAAGTTTTGTCTAAATATACATAAATAGAATTGTTCAGTGGATAAGATAAAACATGCACATTCATATGGGATTTATAGTCAAATGCTATAAAATCTTTAAGTCCATCGAAAAAAAAATTGCCAGTATAATTTTCATTATATTCTTCTGATCTGTTCAGAACACTTACAAAATTGTTCATCGAGTCATAATAACAAATATCTTTAAAGAGTTTTTCATTTCCCGAACATGTACTTGCACAAGTAACATTAGGAGCTAATGCATATTTGTTTGTCACATTAATAAATGGTAGCCTCTTCTTATCATCTTCATATACTTTAAAATTTCGTATATCTATTGTACCTTTATTAATAGTACAATTATAATGATTTGTCCATATAATATTTATTTTATATTTTTTATCGTCCTGTTTTTTTCTCATTTCTTCTTCTTCTATCTCTTTTTTTAAATTTAAAAATTTCATCTTTTCACTACTAACTCCTTTATATGAGGATAATATATTTTCTGTATCCTCATCATCTCCTGCTAAGTGTGCATCATATATAGTAAAGTAAAAAGAGTTCACATCCTTACTAAATAAGTCTACAACTGTGTATATATCTACAACTTCATGTTTTACACTCATAAGATATAAACATCCTTCTGATGATGGTTTATCATTTACTATCTTTTTCGTATTTATAACTATATAATCAACCAACATATTTTCATCATGTGCATCTGGCATCACATCTGCACTTATATCTACAATCTTATCCCCTTTTTTAAATACATATAATTCTTTTGCATTAATTACAATATTATTATCCCTATTAATAGTCAATCTGTACAAACCTTCCGCATTCTCTGCTACATATAAGCGATCCTCTACAACACTAATTCCATTGATAACCCTCATATTATTACCATTAATATTATCTATAACACTTAATACTTGTACAGTTTCATCTGTTTCTTCATGTCTTATATGTACAATGTAATAATTCTGTTTAATCGCACATATTAAAAAAAATTGATTTTCTATACTATCTGCTACCACACCTGTAAAAAACATCTCCTTATTATTCATTATATAATCATATTTCTTATCTGCTACTCGTAATATAGAAATTTTTTTATTTTTTGTATTTACTTCGTATATATCAACATCTGTTAACATAATAAATACACCATTATTTACAGCTATACCAACTATATAGTGCTTATCCTGAAATATGAGTGGCATAACATTTACATTATTCTTATATAAATAAAGAGAATTTTGAAACTCATGTTTTATAAAATATACAGGTTTTTTCTTTCTTTTAGAGTTATGATCTATTGTACTATAAGGTATACACTGAACAGGAAATTTAATTAAATTGGTTAAATCTAATTTAAATGCCTTATCATAGTGTACTAGTTTTGCATGCACAAGACTGTTCATCTGATTTGCCAATACTAATTCCCCTGTATGTTTTATGCTATAATCACACGCTATTTCATTATTCAAAAAAATTGCAGTTAAAAAGAGTATCAAAAATTTCATCATCGTGAACTAACTAAAGGGATAGTACTAGTTGTGGTGGTAGGAGTAGTAGCAGTAGTACCTGCAGCTGTAGTACTAGTACCTGTAATTGTAGTAGTAGTACCTGCAGTTGTAGTAGTAGTACCTGCAGTTGTAGTAGTAGTACCTGCAGTTGTTGGGGAGGGCCGTCAAAAAATTAAAGAACTAAAACACGTGCCTTTGTATAATGTACACATATATATGCATACATTCGCTCACATGTATACATATATGTGTACATATATATACATACGTATGTGTAATGATATGTATAACGCTATTTACAATGTCGTAAAAAAGAGTTCCCTTTTTTCGTGCAAAAAAAAAAAATAAAGATTAAAATTAAAAAAAAGAAAATACAAAATAAAAAAAAAAAATTACAGCGTATAAAGTATATAGAACAATATGCGAAGTATTAATTAAAGAGGTAATCAAAAAAAACTTGGGTTAATAAAAAAAAAAAAAAAAAAAAAAAAAGGAGGCTTCGGTATACGTAGTACGTTTACGTGTAAGAAGGCGTAACGCAAGTATAAACGTATATAAATATATACATGGATATACGTACATATATATGTACATATATAAATATACGTATGAATATATATATATATATATATATATATATATATATATATATATATTGAGTAAATATTTATTACCACTTAAAAATCCTAAAAAAGCTGAAAAAAATTTTCATAGAAAATGCAATGGCTTGACGTGCAAACGCAAATATTGCATATATAAAGTCATATATATTTTGCTCAAATATATGTACACAAATGTAAGTATATATTTATATGTACGTAAAATATATTCGTTAATGACTAACGAAAAAAAAAAAACTCTCTAAAGCAAAAAATGGTTCATTCGAATTCCACGTTAAACATTATTTATCTTTATATATATATATAAATATATACATATATACATATATATATACACATATATATATACATATACATTTATAGGCTTTTTTCGTGTACATAGCAAAAGCTTCTTTCTGCGTCTGTACGTGTGCTTTTTCCCTTGGTTTATTTTGTTTATTTCGCTTCTTAATAAATTACGTAAAAATTATTAAATATGGCCCTTGTTTTTTAATATGTGGAGAACACGCACCTTCTTTACGAAAAAAAAAAAAAAAAAAAAATTGTATACATAAATGTATATATATATATTGTATATTACATAGATAAACAAATATATAGATATATATATATATATATATATGTTTATATTCATGTATATAATGCGTACGTACAATAAAATGATCAAGTTAAAATTCCTTCCGTTTCAATGATCGCGCGAAGGTAAATTTGTAACTGCTTATGTGAAAAAAGCTTAAATAAAGGGATTACTTTAGTTGTGTTATATACGCATATACAAATAAATAAATATAAATGTAAATGCAAACATATATATAGTATATATTTATGTGCGCGTGAAACTTCTAATAATGCAAGCGTGCAAATACTATTCAATAGTAGTAGTGCCTCGCCTTTTATGTACATATATATATATATATATTATATATTTAACTATGAACTTTTTTCGTACGATTTTGTATTGGCACACTCGGTATAACCTTTTTATTTTTAATGTTTTTAAGCAATCTGAATAGTACCACATATATCTATCTATATATATCTGCATATATGTATATACAAATCTGCACACATATTTATGTATACATACTATTTTATATAAAAAAAGAAAAAAATAAAAAACTAATTTTTTCAAGCGTATAACAAAATAAGGTAGCAGGAGGGACCAGGACCTTTTTTTTTTTTTTTTTTTTTTATCCCCTTAGCATTATTGAAAAATTATCTTTTCTCGTTTTTAAGTACTTTTTTATAGTTGTATGTATATAGATTTAATCCTTTTTTTTTTTTTTTTTTTTTTTTTTCTTTTCTCATTTTCTTTTTCTTTTTTCATTTATTATTACCATTCTTTATTATATTTATTGCTATGTTCACTGTTACATTTATTTTATTATACACTGTGCATGTAAGAATGATCTGCAGCTTTCCCAATTTTTTTTTTTGACTATTTTCTAAAAATTAAAAAGGAGTAGTATAGTTGTTTAGTTAACCGTTCGCCAATTCAACCATTTTTATGTACACAAAAAGTGAACACGAAAAAATTAACGAATAAAAATTTTGTTTTTATCATTCAACCGGTAGTTTTAGCTTTTTTTAAATTAAACAAACATCGATCATTGTATTATCCAAGGGCATATAATAACAACAGGAATTCTTTTTATTTGCATTTTCATTTATTATTATTACCAACACCATTATTATGATTATTACTATGACAAATATATTATTAAAAAAATAAATCTTACGAATGCCCCAATTTTTAAAAATTTTAACAATCCCTATGCTTATGCTTTGCCTTTAATTTATCCCCTATACATTGTACCTTGACGTTTATATGTATATATGTATATGTACTTTATACATATATTGTACTTAATCTCTTATGTATTGTACTATTAAAATGATAGGAGGCACCCTCTCAGTGGGTTATATTTACATATATATATATCTATACATGTATATGTAAGTACGTACACATATTAATGTAGAACAAAAACTATGCTCCTTTTTTTAATTTCTAAAAAGGAAAAGCAAATTATGTGTCATATACACAACAAAATTTTCGGATGATGTAAAAAAAAAAAAATAAATAAATCTTTTGCGCTTTTACCTTTTTTTAGTTCACATATATATATGTATATGTATAAGTATATGTATATATATGCATATGTATATATATATGTATATATATATACTGTTCTCCTAATTAGCAAAACGCTCTATGGTACATTGAATAAATACATAGTACCAAAATAAAAAAAAAAAAAAAAATTCCCGTAAACAACCAAATGCGTATCAATTTTGTGTAGCTAAAGCAGCAGCCACTCATGCATTATTGTGTGTATAACTGTATACACGTATATTTATGTACTATGTATATATAAGCACATATATATGTGCACCTACACATTATGTAAGCGTATAAGCCCACGTATGTAGAGCAGCATGTTGATTTTGTTGAACTGAAAATCCGTATAGCTCTAAAACGTTAAATAAAAATTCGATAAATTTTTTTGCGCCTTCCCCCCCCAAAATGTTGTAA
Source organism: Plasmodium malariae (assembly GCF_900090045.1). Classification (NCBI taxonomy): domain Eukaryota; phylum Apicomplexa; class Aconoidasida; order Haemosporida; family Plasmodiidae; genus Plasmodium; species Plasmodium malariae. The sequence continues at coordinate 295,671 of NC_041783.1, forward strand.
CTCTGTAAAATTCTACTCTTTTCGTAAAGGTGGATAAATGATAATTTTTCAGTTGTTCCTGTTTTTAGAGGTTTTACCATTTTTTGTAGTTCTTACGTTTTTACCTTTTTACGTCTTTTTCTTTTTTGCGTCAAATGGCTAACTCCCGTTAAACGTTCGCACTTAACTTACGTTTACATAAAATACACTCAAAAGGTGTTATTAAAAAATAAAATAAAATAAAATATGAGCTATGATCAGCTTTTGTAGTGCTCAATAAATATGAAAAATTTAAATAAAATATGCGGAAATATACTCTCAAACTGTAATTTAATATAAGATAATGCAGGATAGGATAAAGTAAGTTAAGATAATACATACTAGAGCTAGTACAACGTAATATCAGAAAAAAAAAAAAAAAAAAAAAAAAGTTGAAGTAAAATAATACTAAAATGTAATCCATTTTGCACATTTTTATAGAAGAAAAATAAATAAAAATAAAATATACATTTAAATAAAGTGCATGAACTTATGTAATTTATTTTATAACTGAGAAAAGAATAATAACATAAGAAGGGTGTATCTATACTGAAATTGGCCATTACCTACGCTTTAAAAAAAAAAAGAAAGTAAAATGAATAAGCAAATAAGCGAGCAAAGATATGATTGAACAAATGAACAAACGAACATATGAACAAACGAACAAAGGAACAAACGAGCAAACGAATGAACGAGCAAACGAATGAACGAGCAAACGAATGAACGAGCAAACGAATGAACGAGCAAACGAATGAACGAACAACCATCTGATGCGCTTTGCAAAAATAATACCACTCCCCCTCTTATCCTCTAAATTGTTTCCCACATATAATCATATATGTCCGCTGTGCATTAAATAACAGGTATAAGAACGCACAATTTGACGTAAAGCTAAACAAACACGCGCATAATGAACATTTTAAAGATTCACACATTAATGATGTTTAATATGTGTTACTGCTTTTGTTCTCACATGCGCATATAACGGCATTTAAATATTCGGATGTGTAAACATTTTTATGGGGTGTATGCTCACACGCACGTGCAGCCGAAAGGGTTGAATACATAAAAAGAGAAAGAAATGATTCGAGGGAGTGTGCCCGTAAAATTTATATATATATATATATATATATATATATATATATATATATACGTCATATACACGCCCGTACATAAGTACACATACATACATACATACATACATGCATACATACATGCATACATACATGCATACATACATACATATATACATACATACATATATACATACATACATACATATGCATGTCCCGACCCCCCGCAGGCATGATGGAGCGGAAATGGAATAACGACGTATTTGGTTTCATCGAAAAGGCGAAGGAAACAAACCTGTACAAAGTTAATAAGGGGCTAGTTCCAGATATGAATGTCATAGGGCATATGTATTTAAATGATAGATTAAAACTGTTGATAGATGATGAGATTAGAACTTATCAATTGAATAGAAGCTCTACCTTTCTACCAGCAGTTATTCAAATAGCTAATGTATCTACATTACCAGGAATAGTAAAAGCATCCATTGCTCTTCCCGATGTACATGCAGGTTATGGATTTTCCATCGGAAACGTTGCAGCATTTAATATGAATAATGAAAAAGCAATAATATCTCCTGGAGGTGTTGGTTTCGATATAAATTGTGGGGTTCGCTTAATAAGAACTAATTTATTTTATGATGATATAAAAGATAAACAAGAAGAATTAACACAGTTATTATTTAATCATATACCTGTAGGAGTTGGATCTCAAGGATTTATTTTATGTAATCAAGAAAATCTAGATGATGCTTTATGTTTAGGTATGGACTGGTGCATTAAAGAAGGCTATTCATGGATTGAAGATAAAGTAAATTGTGAAGATAATGGACGTAGTTTATATGCAGATAGTAATTTTGTATCTATACGAGCTAAAAAAAGAGGTATAACCCAAATGGGTACATTAGGAGCTGGTAATCATTATGCGGAGATACAAATTGTTGATGAAATTTATGATAAACAAAGTGCTAAATTAATGGGAATAGAAAAAAAAAATCAAGTATGTGTTATGATACATTCAGGAAGTCGAGGTCTGGGGCATCAAGTAGCTACAGATGCATTAATTGAAATGGAAAAGAGTATGAAAAAATATAAATTAAATGTAATTGATAAACAATTAGCATGTACACCAATACATTCAAAAGAAGGAAAAAATTATTTAAAAGCTATGGGAGCTGCTTGTAATTTTGCATGGATTAATAGATCATCTATGACTTTTTTAGCTAGACAAACCTTTTCTAAAATTTTTAATCAATCTCCAGATGATCTAGATATGCATGTGATATACGATGTATCACATAATATAGCAAAAATTGAAGAACATTATTTTGATGGTAAGATACAAAATTTATTAGTACATAGAAAAGGGTGCACCAGAGCTTTTCCTCCTTTTCATCCATTAGTCCCACTAGACTATCAATATTGTGGACAACCTATATTAATAGGTGGTACTATGGGTACATATTCTTATGTACTCACAGGTACTGAAAAAGCGATGCAAGCTACTTTTGGATCCACTTGTCATGGCGCTGGTAGAGCTTTAAGTAGAAACAAAAGCAGAAATTCTTTAAGTTATGTAGATGTTCTAAATAAACTAAAGGATGAACATATATCCATACGAGTTGCTTCCCCAAAATTAATTATGGAAGAAGCTCCTGAGTCTTATAAAAATGTATCGGATGTTGTTCAAACTTGTCATGATGCGGGTATATCGAACAAGTGCTTTCGACTTAAGCCGGTTGCTGTTATAAAGGGGTGATGATACGCAAATGGTATATGCCAGCAGGGATATACTACAACGTGGTTATATATCCTTATTTCAAGCCTTGGTTTTTCCTATTTCCAATTATATGTGTATATATATATATATATGCGCATGCGTGGTAGCACGCACATGGAGGGGAATTCAAAGCTTGCAAAAATGCACACCTTCAACATTCACGCACGCAGCAGAATGAACTAATCGCTCGACATGTTGCTCTCCTCTGCCATAATTGACTTTACCATGTTGTACCTTTACCTAACTGCACGTTTGCTTTTTCTTTTCTTTTTTTTTTTTTTTTTTTCAAAGAACAGTATTACTTCTAAACTTCATGATACACTGAACGCATTCTCCAGTTTCTTTTAATTTTTTATTTTATCCCCCAAGGGGTATGTAATTTTTAATTTTATCCTACAACTGGTAGTATTAACTTATTACTTCCAGTTTTGACTTCCAATTTTAACATCCAATTTTGACGTCCAATTTTGACGTCCAATTTCGACGTCCAATTTTGACTTCCAATTTTAACGTCCAATTTTAACTTTTCGTTTTTAATTTTTTGGGATAAGACTTCATTTTAGTTTTCCCCCCTTATGTGTCGTGATTTTTATGTTTTTATGCCATTCTCACTAACACATTTCGGCAGTTGAAAAGTCTGCACAAATGTACATATATGGATATACATACATATGTGTACATGTACACATACATACACACATACATACACACATACGTACACACATACACCCGCAAACCCGTACATTAATGCTAATCAAACTTCCTGTCTTCTCACACTGCTTCTCACACTGCTTCTCACACTGCTTCTCACACATACACATAAAAAGTATGCCAAGCATTGTAAGAAGAAACCGTCTATAAGCAAAATTAAACGGCGCTTTTTGTTCACTTTAAAAAAAAAATAAAAATCTTTCCTTATACTTCATCCCCCTTGAAATGGTACAACTTAGTATAAATCCCTTCACATTTGATTATATCAACAAAAATGTATTTTCCTTCTTTTTTTCTTTCATCTTATTCCTTTGTTGCTCTTTCTCACTCACCTGAATGGTACATTTTGGAAGAACCATATTTCTGTACCCTCATCTTTTAATATGCACAATTTTTCACGGTTGCTTATCATATTTAACAGTTAAACAAGATTTATATTTCATATATTATATTTTATATATTATATTTTATATATTATATTTTATATTTTTTAATTTATATTTTTTAATTTATATTTTTTAATTTATATTTTATGTTTTACATTTAATTGTAAAATTATTTTACTCTTAAAGTTCTGCCATCATGTATGCAGATAGAAAATCCTCTTTTCAAAACAAAAATTTTATATTTCCCAGCAGTACTATGTATTAATGTATTCTCCCAAAAAAAAAAAAATTATTTTTTTTTTTCTTTTTTTTTCCCTATCACCGTTGTTTTACTTCGCTTTATTTTGTTTTATTCTATTTGTATG